>NW_024038202.1:0-61261 GCF_016077235.1 Cyprinodon tularosa
TTGCATTTGTGCAAAGGACCCCCTGATTATAACCTTGATTGTTTTTATTCATGAAAATGTTATTTCTTTCCAACAGAATTAGCACTTTTCTTAGTGGGACATGTATTTGCCAAAGTTTCAAGAATCAGTGACGATATACTTTTTCATGATATAAAAGTCATGATATATATGACTTTTTCATAATTTTAAACTCAATTTTAATGCCATGAATTGATGCCACTGAGAAGACAATGGAAGAGCTTAACAATAATATCTCAAAACCTGTTCCTTAGTTATTTGTTTTAGTTTATAATTTTTGCTTTTATATTTAGTATCATTCTTGCTCATTTTCAAACTTCTCAAAAATATCTGTGACCCTAAAATAAATCAAAACAAGGAATATCAGAGTAAAGGAAAATATTGATGCCAATCACAAGATACAGAGGGAAGCAAAAGGAAAAGAGGAAATAAAACATTATTTGGTTATGTTGTGTTTTTTTTCTTTACCATAACTGTACTTATCATAAGGTGTAGTTATGTTATCTGTTTAAATGGTTATCTAACCTGTAATGTTTAATAATAAAATATAGACTTCAAAGGCAGCTATAAGCTCTCCTACAGAAGTAGACCTATCTTTTTGCACTGCATTGGAAATGCTCCAAGTAAGCTATTTTTTGACTGAAATATGATTTGTTTATTTACTTTTTTCTTAATCATTAACGTTACCAATTAAATGCGACCCAATCAGACTTCTGAATGGTACACAAAACCAAAGCCTCCAGCATGTGGAAAAGATAAATGTAGAAGTCATGGAGCAATGCAATGTTTGCAGTAGTTATTTTAGATGCTACTGCTACTGTTGTTCAATAAAGAAAAAAAAAAAAACAATATAATAGTGGATATTTAACCTGTTTACCAATGGGAGCTGGTGTCATGATGACACATCTTAAGAGAACATCACTTTTAGTGGAGTGGTGACTCTGACAGTCTGTGTCGCATAGAAGGAGACGTGAGTAAAGGCTGGATTTGCATCATGGCTGCTCAGACTGCTAAACAGATCTAGTACAATCTATAGAAGTGGATCAAATGGAATTTTTTTTAAGGTTGGGATGTTCAGACTGCCATGAAAATGTCTAAGATGGGTCTGATGTGGACCAAAAAGATCAGACTGTGTTTCGTTTGCCTGCTGTGTGAATCTACTTCAGTAAAGAAAATTCACAGATTCATCGCCAAATTGATAACTCATCAGCCAAAAATTTCTTTAACAATACTAGAACCTCTGTGCCACCACTGCAGGGCAGATAGTAAGCTATAACCATATATTGCTGAAAACCAGCCTAAGGTCTGACTGGGAGACTTGCATTGGCCTTTCGGAAGAGCTCACTGGTCCTAAATGCACAGGGACCGTCTGCAAATTGCAGCACCAGAAAAACTTGATAGAGAAATATTGAATGGCGTTACCAAGGAGGGTCTTATGGTCATCCCCATCATTTAATGTGTGATCTTAAGGTTTTGTACAACATTTCCAGAGCTGAAAAAAAAGTATTAAATAAAAATAAATGCAGGGATTTCCACAAAGCCTATAGGCTAAATCGATACTCAGAAAAATCACTTTTGCTAGGTAAATGAAAAAATGAATGAATGAAAAAACCCCAAATGAACAACAGTAAGCTGCATCAATGAAATTGTTTTATATAAATGGTTTTAATTTTATTAATGTTTTATCATTAATGTAAGAAATATCTGTGCTATATAGCATGTTGTAGCACCACCAAACAGCACACATAGAGCACGTCTTGATCATACTCTTTATGTACTTGAATGTGCCTGTTTCAATGATTCCCTATGCTAACAAGCTTTATGGAGATGCTGATGTTATTTTCTACCTGTCCATACAGTCAAACACTAATTAAACCCAATAAATACACCTAAAGCTACCTAGAGTTTCTCAACACCTCAGCAGAGCCAGAAATTCCTGCTGCTGCTCACTGGAAGTTAACAGAGGAGATTAACACAAGGAAATGTCTTATAGACCTATTAGACTTTTTTTTTTTGTGTTTTTCAAATATATACAGTAGCTATAAAAGCTGAAGCTGGAAACAAGCTCAACTTTATAGCATGTCACCCTAAAATTTAATGAGAGTCATAGGATATTAATCCAACATGTATTCATTTTCAATTCACTGAGATACAATAAACATCTATGAAAAACACCATTTACTGTTACTTTTATCATCTACTTTAAATGTGACCACTAGATGACAGCATAGTGTTACAATCCAAGCATAAAAACAGTTAAACTTAAACCCATTGGTGCGAAAAATATAAAATTTTAGCAGCAAAAAGATTAAATATACTGTGTATCATGTTTGAAATTTTGTGTTAAATATTTAACTTTTTTCCTTCAGCCATTTACTGGACTATTTTGATCTATAAATGCACATCCACTGTTTATGTTTGTGATTCACCAAGTGAGTTTCGACTAAACGATAATGAAATAAAAACAAAGCAACATTATTATTTAAAAAGAACAAAACGTAAACGAATAAAAAGACAACCAGGAAGTAGGAACTACTTATTATTGGGAAGGAGTCAAACCGCCGTTACCATGGAAACATAACGCTACATTGCGGCGCAGTAAAAAGGTTCGCCTTCCTATCCCCAGAATCCATCCCCTATATCGTAACAGGTCTATAGCATTGTTTAAAATTAGTAATACTTTCGACGGTTTTGTGTTAAAGTGAGAGAATGGACTCGGAGTACTTAAAGCAACATGTGGGAGTGTTTCTGGCGGAGGGATTGGCTGAAGTGGCAGAGAGGCGACCTGCTAGGCCCATCCAGTATCTGGCTCACTGGCTCTACAAAAAGTCATCTAATGCTGAATACCAGAAAGAGGCAAGCAGCAGTTTCATTTAGTGTCAACAGGACACAATACTACATCACATCTCTTTTAAATATCTGTCTTTGACCCAATGACTTAGCAGGCGCTCCCCTGCAAAAACCAGAGACCAGTATTTTTTGTTGTCTTAATTTTATTTCCTTGTTAAAGGTCTGACTTTATGCTTAAAAAGGGGAACCTCCACCTTTTTGCAGCTTTTATTTAGCTTAATCCATCCCCATCAAATCTGACTGGAATCCCACAGCATGATGCCTCCACCTTGCTTCACAATGGGAACGGTATTTTCAGGGTGATATGAATTATTATAATTTTGTTATTACAGATGGTGATAAAAATTTGAGTTTACTTTAATTGATTTATTCTTTAGCTGTAAACCGGGCTGTTGTCATTCTTTCAGAAAGCAGAATTGTTGCTCGTTTTTAAAAGGACAGAGCCATGTTTTGTGTGCAGACACTTTCACCTGATCGGTAGATCTCTTCATGGGCAGAATGAATACTTATCTAAATAATCACCTCTCTGCTGATGAACCTACAGTCAGTCGACCCGAAGGCTTTCATTAGGTTTTTGTATTTTCCAAAAATGAGCTCAAACATATATTTATTTAATGCTTTCCTATTGTTGACAACACAAGAGAACTATAATACACTGCTATTTATATTTATAGATAGAGAGATGCCTTTTAGTGCATTTTATATAAGTCCCAAAAACATTAATGTATAAAAAAAATAACGAATAACAGCCGATTCCGATGCAAAATCGATTTATCATGCATCCCTAAAGTACAATTTCAATTCCATCCATTCAGAAAAATATGGCATAGTGTATTTTTTTTTTCTTTTAAACTTTCCGGTAACATACTTTTTTGCATATTGCACATCCTAGTCTCACTCAGTCTCAGCCTCTATTATTGTTGCTACCAAACGATAGAGGCTGTATTTATTTATTTATTTATTTATTGATTAATTTTTTTGCAGGTGAAAGAGCGTTTGGCTCTCTTGGAGGAGCAGCAGGCAGAAGCTGATGGAGGAAAAGTGCATGAGGAGGAGCTGAAAAAGGACGAGCAGAAAACCAGTGAAGCCCTAGAAGAACCTCATAATGTATGATTATTACCATAAAGGTTTAGTCTTTAAAATATGTTTAATCTTTTATTAGCTTTAATATCTTCGAACATAATTAAAAAAATATTTTTAACAGATGACTGAGAAACTCTCAGAGCCTGATGCATCAACTGGAACCACTACAGAGCCTGCTGATGATGAGAAACCCGTAAACGAAGAGAAACCAAACTTTCCTGATCCGGAACGCCCAAAACAAAATCCTGATGTCAAGGAAGAGGACAACGAACACGAGGTGATGACATTTGGATGTGAACATGTTGTGCTGCCTGCTTTAATCCTGAGCATGGATGTGGTGACAGTGGAGAACGAGGCCACCTTATTTTAATAACTTTTAAATACTGCATGGACCAGGATAAAGTCATCAAAAAGCTGATTTATTTTTTATGACAAATTATTTAAAACAATAAATGGCAGTGAATGGGCCTGTAAAAGAGGTCAGAATATAAAAGATAGATATAAAAACGGATGGGAAAAAAATCAGTTAACTTAACCCCATTTCCCCTGATGGTTCAGTCCAGCTGAAGGTAAATCTTCTGTATTCTCTTTGACAAGCAGGAGCAGGTTCGGACCAGCTATAAAACACATCTAATAGAGTGCTTTAAATGAAAAGTAAATATAAAACAAAATATTGCATTGCCTTTACAGTGCGGTGTAATGCTAGTAAGAATAAGTAAGCGCAGTACCAGATTAATTCAATTCAATTCAGTTTGATTATATAGCGCCAATTCACAACACATGTCATCTCAAGACACTTTACAATTCAACCAGATCCATCCATCCATTTTCTGACACGCTTTATCCCAAGCGGGGTCGCAAGGGGAGCTGGTGCCTATCTCCAGCTTTCTACCAGATCATCCAGTCAAATTGATTTCAAGTTTACCATCTAAGGAAAATTTATTGCATCGACTCATTGACTTGAAAGCAATCCCTCACACTAAGCATGCTTGTAGCAATAGTGGCGAGAAAAAACTCCAGCAGAACCAAGCTTAGTGTGAGATTTTAGTTTATTCCCATTTCAATCTGTAGTCCCTTGACAGTTTCAGTTTAAATATCATAAGATATTTAAACAAGATATTTAAACTCAGAAATCTAAATAATTTCCCCATTTAGAATAACCAAAAAAAAAATCTACATTTTTTTTTAAATCTTAAACTGAAATCAGGAGTTTACCACTAAATAAAAGCACGACTAATCTTAAGTCTGCATAACAAAACTGTACATACTGCTTTGCTTAAATTATGCGTAGCTTTGTAGACCGTATCCTTTTTTGTTGTTTTTGTTTAAGATGACATCTACTAACAAAAACATATTAACTTCTGGAACAGGAGAGAACAGATGTGGAGCAAAACACGAGCAACCATGATCCAAACGAAGGGACAGAAGCTCACCTAGATCTAGAGGAGGTAATTTGGTGACTTTTTAATAGTCAACTATTATTACTTTCAATGATTTGCTACAGTGTTCATACGCTTCAGCATTTTTCAACCACATACATCAATGCCAGAAAAGATGAAGTGGTGCAACATTGTCAATTTGTAGGAAAAGATCCCTTCAGTTAGTGCAAGCAGTTTAGGAGTAAGCTATAGTCCACCTCTATGGATTCAGGTTAGGGATTCACCTTGAAGAAGTTGCTCTGGTCAGATGAGATTGAAGTTTTTGGCCTAAATGTGAAGCACTCTGTGTGCAGGAAACATAGTAGAGCACATCTCTGGGGATGGTTTCCTCTGCAAGAAAGGAAGCTGATGAGAGTTGATGTGTAGGAGGAGGAATTAAAACACAGGGTGATTTAGGACATATATGCAAAACTAAGTCTTAATAAAATCATTCAGATCAAATAATATCAGCCTTATTGGGATTTAGGATCTGTGACAAAAGCTTAAGTCAATATGCTTTGTTAACTTACTACAGCAGGTCCCTTTTCATGTTAATTGATCTTGTGTACAGGTGAGCGGCCAATCTAATTCTGGCAAACAGAAAGCAGAACTAACCAAACAACTCCAACAAACTCCAGGTCAAGGTGGCACTGATATGACATCTGACAATACAGAGAATCTGAGCAACACATCAAGCCCTGACTCCCAAAATGCAGAGCAGGTGATGCAGATAAAATGCAGCTTATTTGTCTGTGATTATGGCTCATTTATTCAGGTAGAGAAGGAGAGAAAAGATTTTACTTCTAGAAGACAGATGAGGGACGAGAGATATTTCAAAGAGAACATAGACAAGCACCTAAAGTATTTCTTTCTTTTCCATGATTAGTACTACTTCTTTTTTAATCACTCACTTCTAGGTTGATGGAGAAGAGATGGATAAACCTGAAAACTCTGTCCAAGAGGAGGCCTCCTCCACTGTGCAGAGCATGGAGATCACAAAAGAGGAGACATTTCCAGCTGAAGAACAAGAAGAAACCATGACAGCTGATGAACAGGAGACAGAAGAATCCGGTTCATAGATTCTGATTGAAGTTTAGTTCAGGCCTGTTTGCTGCCACGGGCTTTACTGCATGTAACAGTGAAGTTATTGCTTGTTTATACTGATTTTAATGATAAAATAAATCACAAAAAAATGTATGTAAGCTCATTTGACCAAAGTATTAGTTGTAGTACGATCAAGATGAGGCGCTAAAGCATGTTGCTCATTTTATTCTTATTATATTTATAAAAAGGTAAAGAGACTTTGCTGAATATTTAGCTATAGGTTGTAGTCTTTTGGAAATTCCTCACTGTTTTGAAAGTATTAATTTCCAATTTGAGAAATGTAGTATGAAACATATGAGATCATTTATCCATTAAACAATTTAAATAAAAATACACCTGTCCTTGGTGACACTATTATTATTTCTTCATCATGTTGCAATCTGCAGACGGTTCCTGCACATTTCATGAGCACTAAGCTCAGCTGAGAGGCCAATTGAAAATGCAGTTGATGCTCACTGTCTGCTTTGCTGTTTTTGCAGAGGGAAATTAGTGATTTTTTTCTAACTTTACTGACATGAGGAGTTCTAGACAGGGACCAGAGCCCATGTAAAGCTGATCCTGGCCCCAATATTGAATGTGTAGCACTGACATTTACAGAAACTGTAACTGATTAGTTCCTTTGGTCAAAGGTTTATTACAAGTTATCTAAAATAAAGCAGTCAATAGTTGAGTTGCAGCTGTATGGAGACAGAATAATATTTTTAATCTGTTATCTTAGTTTTCAGAGCTGAAAAAGGCTCTTCTTTAAGCATCTCGCTTAATATATGTTCCCTTGAAAAAAACAAAAAAAACAACCCAATGATAACAAAACACTGGCCCCACCTTGGACGATATCAAGAAAATTTAATATCAAAATATCTTTGGGATATAGTACCATATACGAGATATACCACAATATGATCAAATAACCTTGAAATACAAACGTTTTTAGCCACATAGTGCCTAAAGTTGCATTGCTATATGTCAAATTAACATGTAATTTTTTTGTTTGAAAAATTGATTGCAAATTAAAAATTATTTAAAATGTTCTTTTTATGTTTTACCATCAGCTGCACATAGATTTCTTTTTAATTTACAATATTGTAACATTAAAGCTCTTCCGTGTTCAACGCTGGACCTTAAAAACAGAACATCCCAGCGGCCAAAAGGAACCCCAAGAATAAAAATCTGAGACAAAACAAACCTGATATAAAAAGGGGGACTTTTTTGCTCTTTTATGACAGTCTTAATTTTGCTCTGGATGAGCTTTTTAGGTGGTGGAATAAAGTTATTGTACCGCTAACTTTTGTAGCAATGGTTTTTCGGCATGTTTTGGAAATTACAGCATTTTCTTCAACATCTTTCTTGTCAAATCCAAACCACTGCCAAATATATTGATCCAGTGCTGTTTTCTCCTCAGCTCCAGTTTGTCTGGATCCTCTTCAGACTCATTTTCTTTTTTAGCCTAAACTCCAGCTGTCGCCATAGTTCTCGCTGTCTCGTTGATGTAATAACCGTTTGTGCTTGTTGTTGTGTATGCCAGGACGCTTTCTGGTCTGGAGGAGGAGCAAGCGATGCGTTCTTAGCATGTAGGAGAAACTAAACTCACAGTGAATTAAATACAGCTGCTCAATCATGCCATGAAAATTTGCAATCAATGGTCGAGATAAAGTCTTTTTAACCATCTAGTGGAGGTAAACTTGAGATACATCGAATATATTCCATATATATCATAGGGTGACCAGATTTGGGTTTCTGAAAAGGAGGACCTTTTTTTTTAATGGGGGGAGGCTGCTGGGCCACTGTCTGCACCGGCCATTCCAACTGAGCAGGAGCCATCCGGGGACGGGGCGACCAAACCCGACCCAGTGTCTGTATGCTTCCCCCTGCCGGGGCAGGCAGGGGGCAGCATAAAATAAATATACAAAGGCAAAAATTTACAAAGGCTTGAAATGGAAATGAGTGTGCCCCATCTGGCTAATGTAGTAGAACGACAGATTTGGATTCAGTGAGTCACATGACCTGGAAGCTGTTGAAGAAATATCAATTATTTTTCTAATACAAAACGTTTAAAAATGAACAAAGGCTTAAAATGGAATAAAAATGAGTGTGCCTCATCAGGCTAATGTAGTAAAACAATTTCACAAAGAATTTGAGTAAGTGGGTCACATGACCTGGAAGCTATTGAAGAATAGTCCCAACTTTTGTCTTTCAAAATATCTTAACAATTGAAAATAGCTTGAAATTGCATAAAATCAAGTGTGCCTTACATAAAATGTAATCTATTGGCATGATTTTATATGGGTTTTTATCTTAGCTGGTCATAAGATAAGGAGTTTATTATTATTTCTCAAGAGTGCTTATTTCAAAGATTTGTTGACAGTCCCTAACCGCACCACCTCATGTGGGAGGAGGGAGTGGCTGGGAGACGCCAGCCGACATCGGAGTCCCTCAGTCGGATCAACCGTTTGCTATATTCCGCTGACTCTGCAGGGTTTGAATATCAAATAGCCAACTTCAAACCAACTTCACCGCAGTGCTAACGGCTCGGTTCTGCTGCACCATAGTCGACCAAAATCCCGGACGATTTTGAAATTCCCCCCGGACATTTTTTTTAGGTGTGAAAAGTAGGACATGTCCGGGAAAAAGGGGACGTCTGGTCAACCGAATATATTGCCAACCCTACTTGGACCTTCTGGTATATTCTGTGTAGAGTCCCCACTGTTTTCATCCAGGGCCCCCCAGGTTCCTCCTGGACCCTTTTCTTCCAGGACCGCCTCTGTTTATCCATTGTAAAGGGGAGGGGTGATTGCTTTACTTTGCAGTATCATTTACTAACGTTGTAAATCTGTTTAAACTGATTATGAATCCAGTTCTCCAAAAATAGTCCAAGGCTGAAACTTTTCTAACCTGCCAATGATAAATAAATAAAAAAGTTTGGAAACTTACTGTGTAATGAACATCAGTCTCCCTGCAGAGGAGGAACATCAGCTGGGTTTTAACCAGAGCAGAGGCGCTGCAAAGCGTCCAGAAAGGTTTTAATTACTATAAACTATTTCATTCGTTAAATTCTGAGGCCATTGGAAAGTTCAATTCTTTGCATCTGCAGATTTGTTGATAATTTCCTTCCCTTCTGTTTTCGGGATATTTAAATCCAACATTATTACTACATCAGATCGACAAAACTTGAGACAAATCAATACAAGGGCTTTAAAATATCAAAGCTAAATACTTTAGTCTGGTTTATATGCAGATTCTCACCTTCATTTGTCTGGAAGAGCCGCTTAGCTTTAGAAATCAGCCAGGAGATTTGGAGCTTTACGCACCTAAACGCACCATCATCTGATTCTCCAACTGCCCTCCAGATGTTTCTACAGTTGACATTTCTTTGCTTTATGAAGCTGCAAAACTTCCTAAGAAGCGGAGCTGCATGGCTCCATGTCTGGGTGCCCCTCTAATGAGCACCTCCTCCCTGTCCTCTTGGAGCAGATGGAGGTTCAGTTTGATGGGGACAGAAAAAGAGCACAAGTCCTGACTGATCTAAGCAGCTGGACTGGGGATGGTTCATTTCTATTCTGGAGAACTCTTTACGCACAAAGAAAAACAGTATTCCCCATAAAAGGTGTTCAGAGGCGCAGCTGCTGTAACCAGATATCAGACTGTGGCCACATTTGGGTTGTAAATGTGAAGAGATCAATGTTGCACTACTGATTATTACATATAAATTGATATCGTTGCACAGATACCAGTATCGGGATGGCCCCGATCCAGCACTAAAATGGTGGTATCGGTATCGGCGAGTACCGACAAATAGGGCACCGATACCATTTTGAAAGCCAAAAGTTTATTCAACTATTGTCACCCATTCCAGGTAGGCAATAAAAAGTTCTACTGGATAAATTTTTGTATTAGTCTTTTTCCTGTTTCACAAAGGTAGGCAGCAGCTTGACAAAGCCATGATGGAAATAATTTTACATCCAAGCAGTATGCAGTTCTTCATACTGTATATACACACACACATCCATTTCAAACAGATGGTATCGGTATCGGCCGATACTGCACAGCCAGGTATCGGGTATCAGTATCCGGGCCAAAAAATATAATCAGCGCAACACTAATTATTACTAACCCATAAATGCATTTCCCCTACAACCGTGATGCAATTTAACAATAAACAGGCTTTCCATTAATATAAAAACATGTAATCAACTAAATATTTGACCAAAAAAAACAACATTAAACAAAAAAACAAAAACTGCTTTTGTGCTAAAACGGTTAAATCAGTAATAATCCAGGCCTGTGGATCGGCATGAATGTTGATGGAAAAAACTACAGGAAATTCTGGGAAAAAAATCAAAAAACTTCACAGTTTCAGAGGAAGCTGAATCTTTCACATCATTTATTTCTTTAGACGTCACAATCAACCAAAGCACAACTCAAAGTCACCCAAGACCACATTCAAATCCTGGAACATACTGGTGACCCTCACAGACAGTATTAAAGATCTCTAGTGGGATTTAGAAAGGGTCAACAAGATGACTAATATGCAAAGTCTTAAATTATTAGGAGTGGGCTAATATTCCTCAGAAACGCTATATTGTGAATCATGTTTGCAAGGCCATAGCAGCACAAAGATGCTAAAAAAGAGGTTAAATAATGCTGCAATCAATAAAATTACATTTATTTTGTTTAATGTGGAGACACGTTTTTCAAAAGTGAAAGTGTTGAGCTATTTTAGTTGTCTTAGATTATACAATCAGTTGGGAGTTTTCAAGTTACTTTCTAAAAAAGGGAGGATAACAATTTTGGGAGTAAATATGTCCAAAAAATTTTTTAAATAACACAAATACCCTGAGATTTAGGACTCTTAGGGGTGATTGGGAAACATTTTTAGTTTTAGATGAAAGAGATGAGTCACCATCAGTTTACAGGCCGGTGTTCTTTCCAAGCTACACCTACATGTATGGTCAGTAGATGTTTCAATGGAAATAAAGCATGGCAGATAGCAGTTAGCCTCGACACTGGTCTGGCATGTGATTAGAAAGCTTCGGGGCTCATAGACATCCCACTGTGTGGGTCAGGGTCAGAACAAGGAGTCACTGCAGACAGAGGGATCTCTGGGTTCTTCTGCTGGACCTGGGACCTCTGCAACCTGATCTGGGATAAGTGGAACACGATGGATGGAAAAACTGTTCCGGGTAAAAGTTGACTGGAATTTGGGCAAAGCTGCATAAAAGCCTCGACTTCTTTAAGAACATCATAAACAAAAACTACATTTACCAGTGAGTAAACTTATCAAATAAGTCTAATCTTCCACTGCAGATAAAATTATAATGCTGCTAAAAATTTAAGTGCTGCTATTTCTGCAAAAGATGCTATAAGAACTTGTATTCAGATAGGCAATGCACTAAAGTTGCATTTCTGTCCTTCTAAAAATAAGTGAAAAGTAGAAAGTCTTTTTAAACTGTTGGATTCACTTTAACCTGCAGAAATCGCTCAGAAGGAACAGAATCCATAAATATGACTCCCCCTGAGGTTTTCCTTGAGAGTCTTAAAGTTTAGTCTTCACTCTTAAATAAGTCATGCTGTATTTATGTAAACAAGAACATTATATCTGGCAGATTTTTATGCAAGATATAAACTATTCTATTTAGAACTTTGATGTGTTTCATAAATAACTAGGAGTGTCTTAGTTTCTCATTTTATTTTATTGCACATGAAGGAGATGACCATTTAGTATCATAAAATCTGGGAAAATCATCTTTTTACAGTACAACAAAGTGTAGATGTAATGCAGACAAATCCCAGCTCATATCACATACTGAAGAGAAACCTTTGATTGCAATTTTTTTTTTTCGACATTGTAAATGATGACGAGCAACACAAAGGCATTCTGCTAATTATTATGCTAAACCCTACAAAGTTCACACATTTATATCTTTGCTGATTTGCTCTTTCCTACATTATATCAGGGGTTATATCCTGAATCCTATCCTGTGAGCAACAATCCTGCAACCTTTGGATGAATCCCTTCTCCAACATTAAACAGCTGAATTCCGTCATTTAGCTCTGCGGAGTTCTGGTATCCCATCCCACCATTTGAGGGGAATAAATGTAGTATAGCAGCTCTGCAGGTCTGGACTTGGACATCCCATTAAACTGCAGGCCTGGGCCGCCGGTGTCCTGCAACTTTTAAACAACTCTTCTGCATAATCCATGAAATCAAGGCTGAGGTGCCTCCTTAGCAGGCAGTGATTTCTACAGTGTTCAGTGTTCTGCTGCTAATATTTTTGATTCATCTCTGGGTTGCAGGACATGAGCCTTGCAGGACTGAATCATCTTTATAGTATTTTCCTGCTGAATGCTCTGCAAAAATTAAAAGAGAAAAACAATGCAATTCTCCAGAGTGAGCTTAAAAAGCTCAGTACAAGGTATAAAAATAGCATGAATAGGACTAATTTTATTTAGCTAAAACTAAAATTAAGGAAAAAGCTCTGACTTTAATCCCTGAGTTGACCTGGGAAGTAAAAACTCCCTCTGAGGCTGAATATAGAAATGCAGCAGAACCAGCTGATCTTGCTCCATGGCTGAAGCACCTGCTGCTGCAGGAACTTCAGGCCAAGAACTACATTCACCACAGCAGAACTTTACAAACTGCAAAGTTTCTAGTTACTGAAACAGAGGCTGAACCCTGTTTTAAAGGTGTATTATTCCCTAGGAGAAACAAGTGTTCGGCACTGAAGCTGAACACTCTAATCTGAGTGTAAATAAAGCTCAGAGGTCAGAGAGGGGTGAAGCAGATTGGTTTAGTAAGAAGGTGGTGAAGACCTTTAAAGTCGTAGGGAAGTCATATTTGAATGTCAAATCATTCTGGCTTAAACATGTATATAAATGTACTCTTTATCAGACTATATTGTCCCAAAATTTAGAAAATTCCTATTTTAAAAAAAAGTCTTAAAATCTATGTTTTTTTTTTGTTATCTTATGCAGGCAAGTTTCCAGCTGTTTCCCTATGAATTTAAAGAAGGTTTAGGAGCTAAAAGGTTATTTTAAGGGATCAACATCTCTCAGCGCTTTATTCATCTCATCATCTGTCTGTAAAATTAACTATAGATCGCTGTGAACAGTAAAGGCTGGAGTGTAGCTCCACTTTCAGCAGGACAGCAACTTTAAAGATAAGGTCAAAGTGTATTCATGCGCCAGAATGGGCCGCTCAAAGTCCAGACTTAAAAACATTTGAGAAACCTGATGTTGGCAGATGTTCACCACCTAATCCAGCAGAGTTGGAGGTGTTCTTAGAAGTTCTAAGCTGAGCTGAGATATATAAGCTCATAAACAAGGTTCCTGAGTCATAGGGCTTAAATACACAGGCTCTCCACACTTTTCAGATTTGAATGTATATAAAAAAAAACTTTCAGAAACTTGTGTAATTTTTCTTTCCCTTCACACTTATTCCCTATTTGGTGTTAAAAGCACTTTCAAAAACTACTTTCACCGCATCAGATTCAGAATCCCCTGTTAGAGCAGTTGTTCTTCAACAGGTGTCGACAATCTGAACACTGTACATGTGCAAAGGAGTGCTGATATGAAAGTGTGATGCTGGCTGTAGAAACTAACAGAGTTCAAGGTTTGCATTGTGTGTGACAGGTGAGCTGTAGGCCGAGTGCCAGTCCCGTTCAAAGATGTCCTTCAGCTGGGACTGGACGGTTGGGCCCGCTGACTGGGAATCCGTCTGGTTTACGACCAGCGCCGAACCAGCCGTGCTCAGAAAATAGTCCCCCGACCAGTTAGACGTCCCTGAGGACAGAAATACACACAGTATGTTTGGGAGAGATACTTTTATTACACAGGAAAGGATTCAACTATCAATCAGACTTAATGCATGTAAAGCTGCCCTGTTGTAGAAGCTGAAATTAATTAGAGGTCCAATAAAGTTTATCTCACAGAAAAATGAAGCATTTCACACAGAAAGTAAAAAAACCAATAACCCTTACCTATGTAAGCTACTTTGTCGGTCACCATGTACTTGTTGTGGTTCACTCTTGCAAAGGGAATCTTTTTCTGCCTTGGGTCAGCAGGAACCACAAACAGCCTCTGATGAAACAAACAGGATGTGCTGACTTTGTGAGAGAGCGGATACATCACAGAGAAAATGATCGCAGGGCGAACCACTCACCACCTGGATGTCCAGTTTGTTTTTAGAATCGTGAACCGAAGCCAGAGACTTCAGGAAGGGAAGCATGACGGGAGGAGAGTGCTGCCAGCAGCTGATCAGCAGACGCACTCGAACCTTTTTCTCGTACGCTGAACGCCTCAGCTGGGTGTCGATGTCTGCCCAGTACCTGCATAGAGCCAAACTCCTCAGATCAGACTGCTCCCCTTTATCCACACTTAAGTCATACACATAGATTTGGCCATTTGGGATAATTATATGACATTCAGCATCAATGCGTATTAAAAACAAACTGGACTGCATTAGTTTATATTCATTACATATCTGTGAAGCTTATCAGTCATCCAGGTCATGGTCAAGCTGGAAAAAGGTCAGTCTAGGATGCTGGACCTGAACTTTTCTAGAAACATTTGTTAAAAATACTTCAGCGCATAGTTTCTCTACCACCGCACAATAAAATCACACAAGAAACTATAAATAAATATATTCATGGAGACTGTCCACAGCAGTGCTTCAGAAAGTTACGCCTGTGCTCTGATCCCTCCCACTGGATTGGCCATGGAGGTCACCTGGGGGGTTAATGGTCATTAGGGTGTTCTGATGGGTCATTAATTTCCTGGTCAGAGTGGTTTCAGCAAAGTAGGTGAAAGGTTATGTCTAAGACCACCTCCTCTGTTGAGAGACGGTTTTTCCAGGATACCAAAAATGGCTTCCTTAACCCCTGTCTCAAACAATCTTTCTTCCTTTGCAAGACTATGGATGTTGTCGTCCTCAAACAAGAGTCCTTTAGCCTTCAGGTGTAGGTGAACTGTAGGTCTAGTCTAGACAGGCTCAAATCTATAAAAGCATTCGAGTAATATTAGGTTAAATTGGTAAAATCCATTTAAAGATCTAATTTATGGTATTTAACTGAATTCAATTAAATAATACTTTCAGGGTTCCTACAGCATAAGGAAAGTTAAATTCAAGTCTTTTTAAGACTTTTTAATGCCACTTGAAATAAAACTTTAAGACCAAATTCACAAGAAACACAAGAAAAACCTGCTTGCGACAACTTAACCCAAAGGTTTATTTTAACATAAACCACTGCATTAATGTTTCAAATTTTGAAAAGCTTCCCATACAGGAAGAAAGCTAAAAACGAACAAATGACAGATATATTTTAATAATTATTTAACTGAATTCACAAACTTTGTTTTAGCAGGGAACAAAATAAATCAGTTTTAAAGCCACAACATAACCAGTGCTAAGTCTTTTTTGCAGCCATTTTTCTTTGTATGTTTTTTTTAGTATGTTTGATTTGGTGATAAGTGGAGGCGTTGCAGAGACAAGGGTGGAACAAAACTGAGAAATACCGGCTGTATTCGATTCGGTAACTCGATTTTGACACTTTGTGTTTCGCGCTTCGCATGTGCGACTCCACTGCCTTAATTCCCATCGTTCCGAGCTGGAATGACTTTTTGCACAAAATCTACTGTGCCTCATGTACAGTATGTTCCCTGGTTTTAGCCATGGAGAAAACTCTTGGCTGGATAGCCAGTTTTGGTTACATTTACACTTGCTCATATTCTCCAGACAAAAAGTAAATGGCGCATCTCCCAAATGTCCCGGCCGCATCAACGCTTTTATTGGTTCCGCTATCGGGACGGAACCAATAACGGCGAGTTGTTTTTTTTTTTTAAATAAAAAAAAATAATAATTGTCAATTTTAACGTTTTATTTAGATTACAAAAATAAATCGTAATAAAAATGATCCTATTTATGATGTTTTAAAAAGTAAGACCTACGAAAGACGTATTTAAGACATTTTAATACCAATTAAGGCCTTAGATTTATTTTGAAGAATTCAATGCCTTTTAAGACTTTTTAAGGACCCACGGGAACCCTGACTTTACTGATCCTTGTACATAGTAAGTCAGTAATTGAATACATTTAAGATTAATACTCATTTCTTCATATTGGATGTGTTTTTCCTCATGTGCGCGATCACGACGCTACGGAAGCCGGCAGACCAAGCCAGATGAAAGTGCGCATTCAGCGTCTGCTCTGCCAATAATGCAAGCGTAGAAGAAGAAATGTGCTGTTTACCTGTGCAAAGAAAGAAACAACGAAAGAAAAATGTCTGAGGACTTCAGTGTTGAGGAAGAGCATGAGTTCTTTGCCGAGCTGAATGCGCTGGTTTGGTCTGCCGGCTTCCGTAGGCTCGTGATCGCGCACGTGCGCGCTTTCAGGAAATCCTATACACTACTGTTTATGCTCTAAAAACATTCTAAATGACTTCGTTTCGAGTAAATTCTGGATGCTACCCACTCAGGACACTTGGAATACATTGGACGAGCAGTATGGAGGAATATTGACACGTTTTTTGTGGACTTTTATGGACCTTTCTGCCTCGGGCACCATAGACCTCCATTATTTGAATGTCAGCAGACAGCAAGAAGCCTCCCAGATCTCCAGATGCATTTGAGATATCAAAAAAGTACTCCAGAGTGTTGTTCAGCATGGGGGTGAGTAGAAAATGAAGGCTAATCATGTTTTGGGTGTACTATTCCTTTAATCCAGTCAGAAATGAGTTTTCGTCTCGGATAAACTAATCCCCAAGCAGCTGCAGGTAGCGTGGCTAGGATCCCCACTGCTTTACCTTTTAGGATGAGTAAACTCTGTAGTGGGCAGGTAGTTCATGACGGCGATGTAGATGAAACTCTCAGCGTCCTCCATCACACTGAGGATGGACTGAAGATCTGGAGTTCTGCCAGTAGCGCAGAAGGAAGGAGGCGAACTCTGAACAGAAATCAGGAAAGTCAGCAAAACTGGGAACAGCGCAGATAATTTAAGCAGGAGTTATAGGATATCGTTTCATTACGGATTCTCACAGAGAGATAAACGCTGGATGGCGTGCTGTTCAGCGGGAGCTGAAGGGGCGTGTCCTTGTTGTACAGAGTGTTGAAGTTGGAAGGCCACGGTGACGGGATGGACTGGCTCCCCCCTACGAACCAATAAGCTTCAAAGATCTTCTCCAGATCTGCAGCCAGGCAGCTGCAGTTATAGACCACGGCTCCCAGCTCCTTAACCTGGAAAACAACAACCAAACGTTTTCAGGCTCTAAGTCGGGTTTCTATTCCTCCTTCTTTGTTTCCACATTAAAATAAACTGTTCAGAATTAGCCCATTTATAAAATGTCACAGTTAAAATCTTTCTGCAAAGCTTTGGGGGTGTTTTATATATTTCTGGAATCAAGAAAAAAATAGAAAGCTAAATGTAAGATTTCAATTATTGCCTGTGTTTTGGTTAAACTAGTTAGAATCAGTGAATTTTCTCCTACAGATGCTGGTAGAGGTCAAAAAGCTGAGGACCATGCGATTGATTTTGACTCTAAACAACCTTTGACTAGAAATGTAACAGATCTCCTTTGAGTTTCTCGTTCTCTTCCTCTGCTGATCTGAACCAGCTTCCAGCCGTTTCACACAGACCTGCGTCAGCGACCTCCAGTCCATGTTGGCGCTGCCGATGTAAATGTGCTTCTTGTCGACGACCCAGAACTTGGTGTGAAGAACCCCTGAGGTGAGATTCCTCATGTCAACTTTTCTGATGTCGGCTCCTGAAAAAAAACATCAGAGCTTCAGGAAGAAAACCAGACTGAAGATCTCAGCTTTAAAAACACATTTTATGTCAGAGCAGCATAGGATCCATTTATTAAATCCTGGTTTCTTCCTGGATGAAGCTGTCTGTTTTCCCTTGCATAGGTGGGTTCTCTCTGTGCAGCCCAGCTTCTTCCCACAGGGGGAACATGACTGTTGGTTAACTGTTGTGTGTGGAAGCAGACCCTGTGATGGTCTGGGGGGAGTGACCACCACACACCCAAGAAACTGAAAGTTTCAGGTCTTGCAGTTGTGCTCCTATCGTTTAAATCTAAATAATGGGTTTTGGGAAAATGTTCCTGGTTTAGATCCGTCCTCTGCTCAGCTCCACTGAAACAAATGCCTACTTGCTCAGAAGGACCTGCAGCCTTAATATGAATAACTTCCTAAACCGAGGAGGGAAAGCATAAATCTGTCCAAACAGATTAAAGCCGGGCATATACTGTACTATTTTTTGCCCTTTTCGGGCCAATTATCTAGCCTCTTGAGACAACCCTGATGTGGCGAGCTTTCAAGATTTCACTTGCTAATCAGTCTGGAGACTCTCCGTTGAAGAAAATTTGGAGCCGTTCACCAAACGAACGTCCAATCAGCGTTGGCTTTGAGGCGGGTTGAGGTGTGACGCAACGAGAAGCGCGACAGTTCAGTCTAAAGAACATGGCGGATTCAGCCGATGAAACTAGCGTTAGCGTGGCTATCGAGCAAGTTTTATCGGAATTACAGAGTATTTCTTCACTGAAAGAAGAGCAAATCACTGCTCTGGAGGCTTTTCTCAGAGGAAAAGATGTTTTTGCTCTTCTCCCGACTGGTTTCGGCAAGAGTTTGATCTATCAATTGGCTCCTCTTCGTCGTCGCTCTGTTACGTCATATGCTTTGTTGATCTGACTGGTTTATTTGGCCCGTCTATCACCAACATAGACCAATCAGCTAACCAGTATTTTCGCCCCTTCCTAAAATTACTTCTACGGAAGGTTTCCAGATGGATATGCGGAGCAAATCCATCTGGCGGAGTCAGGTTACCAATTCTCCAGTCCTGTGAAAATGTTTTAGATCGGGCTGAGTTTTCAGCTTCATCGTGCATCGCATATTTTATGCACGCTCAGTGAATTTGTTCTCACACTGAGCGTCTGGCAGCACAGCGTGAGAACAAACATTGTGAGCTGTGAACTTTTAAACCCTGCAGTTTTGTTGTACAGCTTGAGCTGTAGCTACATGCAACGATTGAAAATATCGGACAGCGTGTGCCCGGCTTACCATTTTGAGAGCCAAAGTGTATTCTATAACTATTGTCACCCATTCCTGGTAGGCAATAAAAAGTTCTACTGGATTCACTTTGCATTAATCTTTTTCCTGCTTCACAAAGGTAGGCAACAGCTTGACAAAGCCATGATGGCAATTATTTTACATTCAAGTAGTATGCAGTTCTTTATATATACACACAAACACATCAATTTCAAACAGATGGTATCGTTATGGTATTGGTATCTGCCAATACTGCACAGCCAGGTATCGAGTATCAGTATCGGGGCCAAAAAATGACTTCGGTGCAACAGTAATTTTAACAAGCCACTCCGTCTCCATAATTCTCTTAAATGCCCCATCAGACAGGAAACAGCTCTCTGGAAATACTAAATGATGAAAATATCATACACATAAAAGACAGATTTTTGTGCAGCAAAATTCAATTCAGCTCATTCAATTACTCATTATTATTTTCTTGTTCCTATTTCCTTACATTTCAAACATGTCTGCATGTTCAATGCCACTTTCCCCTCCTCTGACTTCATAGAATAAATTAATAAACAGAATAAATCTTTAAAATGGAAAAAGCTTAAAAAGTTGGCTATAAAAACTTATAATAATCAGTCAAAGTGAAAGCAAAACAGAAACAGCCACCTGAATTCTCAAGCTGTGTGAGATCAGCCTGCGGTTTCCCTTCCTGCGAGTCGACAGCAATTCGGACGTGAAGATTCCCTGAGAGTACAGCCAGTCTCTTCAAAACCTCCTCCCCCTGTGCAAACAGCATCGTTTATTACGCTGCATGATGCCAAAGAGGGGAGCTAAGAAAAGCAGGGCAGCCGAACATGGCAGTTACAACCAAAACAAACAGACCGTACTTAAAATAAAAAAAACAGTGAGCAGAGGCGCCCAGAGAGGCTGAAATCTGAGCCGTCTGTGCTCACCTGAGAGGCTGTGGGGTCCTGAGTGCTGGTGTCCTTGTTAGTAAGCGTCCAATAGAAGGAGGCGATGTCCACGCTGCTGCGCGCCTCGCTCATCAGACTGATCCACGCCTGGAAGATGGAGGGGTTGGTGGAGGAGGAGTTAAACTCCAGCCCCTCAGGGATGCTCTCCACCAGAACAATCCTGACGGGGAAGAAGGGAAGCAGACAATTTACTGAACTGAAAAAAATGATGTTTATTACTCAAGTAGAAATATAAATCCTACTGTTTAAAACACTTCTGTAAAAGTATCAACTTAAGCTACTTACTCAAGTAAAAGCATAAAAGTTTCATTTTTAAAACCGCTTGAAATATAAAAGTAATGCAGGAAAAAATGTTAAGGACAGATGCTGTAAACCTCATACTGGATACAGCGCTAACCTATTAAAGGAACATTTTTCTTTAATCCTGGATGATACCTTCCTTATACTTAAGTTTCTTAGGTTTATAACTAATTGTATCAGTGTCAAATTTCACTTTGCATTGTCTTGAAAAAATATTTATTTTGGTTTGTGATGAACAACAAGTTGAAGCAGCGCAGAGTCCGACCACAAAGAAATGAATTGTCTGGATGAAACAAATTATTTTGATGGTTTTTATTTTATTTTTATTTTTTTCAATACCAGCAGCCCATAATTTCTTAAAAATGTAAGGAGTAAAAAGTAGAGATAATTGTAAAAAAGAAAACTGTATGGAATAGAAGTAAAATGTTGTCTAATAAATAATTACTGCAGTAAAGTATATATAGTGGTAATAAAGTATTTGACTTTGTTGCCTTACAATCCGTTAAATAATAAAATAGCACGAAGCAAAAGTGTTTCCACCTTTAATGTCACCTTAATTCTGAAATAAATTCAAAAATGAAAACGCCCTAATAACCAGACTGTGCAGACTCTGTTTTAGCATCTAGTCAGAGTTGATCTGCGTAAAAATAAATGACTTTGAGGATTTTTAGCCACTCTACCCTAGATTTTTTTTTCCAGATCCATCAGTTAGAGAACAAATCTCCTCTTTATGGACTCCACAGGTTTTCAGCTTTAGTTCTAAACTTCAATTTCTTCTGATTAATTCACATTTGAATGGACTGAGTGTGATACTAAAAAAAATTATAATTTTCCTTTTATAGATTACTAACAGAAACTTTAAGGTTTTATATCACTGCTAATATGTGTTTAGAACAACTCTATTATTTCCTGCACTTTGTTAGCTTACGTTTATTCCTGGTTCCTCAGATAAACTTTCATCCATGTTAGATCTTTTCACAAAGCAAAGAAAGAAAGAACATTTATCTCTTTGCTTTCTTCCCTCCAACAGATATTTTTCAGCTGTTTTCCACTATATTAAAGCTCCATTAAATGATTTTTTTCTGCTGCATCATCACCTGAGTTTTTAACAATAGTTTATAGACTTTTAATATCCATCATACATTTACATTACAGACTAAGACATCACAAAAAATATATGCTGTATAGACAGAAGCAGGAATATATGATGCCTTCCATTTTGAACCAGAAAGTAAATGATAACATGTTTTTCCATCCATTCATCCATTTTCTGTCACATTTATTCCTGCTGGGGTCGCGAGCCCATCGCAGGATAACATGTTTTTAAAACCTTTAAATAATAATCTGAATAGTGTGGTGTGCATTTGCTTTCGGTTCACCTGAGATAACATTTATCAGAACTAGGGCTCAAACAATTATGTTTAATCAACTAATAATATAATAATCAACTAAATTAATAACTGATTATTCGTTAACTGGAGTACAGAGACTCTAAAATACCATAAACTGAAAGAGCCACCCACTCAGAGCAGTAATTATGCCAAAATTGTCAAAAATATACGTATAAACATCTTAAATTCAAGATAAAAGAATCTTTATTGCTCATCAATGTTCTCTATCCATGACTCCTACAGCAGCATCATTTTAGCATCACCTGGTTTAAATTCTGTATAAAATCTTCTTTAGTTAACCTTCTGCCCTCCAATTTTAATTTATTATTTGAAAAAAATCTCATGCAGGGTTTATACAGGAATGAGGAATTCTAATGTAATGCTTGTTAATGCTCTTTTAATGCTCTTAAATAAAAATGTTTTAATGCCATAAACAAGTACCCATGACTGTCTATATGTCTATATATATATATATATATATATATAAAAACACGGCAAAATCCTTGGTCATCTTTACCATTGACAGGCTGCATTGACAGGCTGCATCTATGATGCAGAATTCCTCGTTTTCCAGCCACTTTTGTTGAAATTTGCATTTTAACATTCTTTAGCTTTTTTTCTGCCTCAAGCTTCTTTCAGAACATACGGCTTTATGATCAACCGGAACCAATTCCTTGCAAACACGCAGAAAATGTTATATCTTGTGTAATATAACTGACGAAATTATTTACATAAACGTTTTTTCATTTTTAATTAAAGCATTTTAAATACCACAATAATCACACTTAATGAATTGTTCATTCAAAACATAATGATTTAATGACTTTTAATGATTTTAATGACCTGTGGAAACCCTGTCATTTTTCCAATGCGAATCAGACCATTTGACTATGTGCTCCTGAATCCGATACGAATCTGATCGTTTCGAGTGTGACCTGTGTCTGAACGGCCAGGTCGCATTCATCCAACCACTAAAACTCAATAAAGGCCACAATTCTGTGTCTTGCTACGCAGAGGCGGGAAGAAAAACAACTATGGCGGACGATAATGCGGAAAGCAGTCATTTATTTTCAACCTTCTTTAAAAGATTGTGTTGTTAATGAGGCTGAGGTTGGGATCACCATACATGGATGGTGCTCAACCACCATGATTACCTCCGTAAACACAGAGCAATTGCGTCACAAGTAGCGAGGACTCTTCATAGGAGAGTTTTTTTTTTTCCTGTTTGTTTTGCAGATCTTAAGCTCCTGGTGCACAGCTGAACTCCATCACCTCATCAGTGGACTGCATTAAAGCCTCAGTCATCCAATACCACATACTTCCCTTTAGCCATTTGGAGAGAAAGCTTTTAGCTAACAGCTCTGCTTTATTCTGTGGATGAATAGCTCTGCTTTACTATGCTAGATTCTTTAAAGTTGTTTGGTGGATTGGAAGCTTTGTAGAGGTTCTCTCTCATTTTCTTCAACTTTGTTTTCTCCTGTTTTGTGGCTAGACAGGGAGCTCAGGTACTGTTATTTTATCTAATCCCATAAGAGTGATTTGCATTTTTAGCCAGAATGTGCATCGTTTTGGCCTTGGAGACCCTGATGAGATCTGCTTCTGTTTTTTTTTTTCCCAATTATGAAAACTTCATATTGTTTAAATAAATCCTCTTCATGCTGACCTTGATCTAGCTGGCAGTTCTCTTATTCCCCAGACTGGGGATCTGCAACCTGTGGCTCCAGAGCTGCTCTTTAGGCTATAAATGATATAAAGAGCTAACTAATATACTTTATTAAAAAATACCAGGCTTAGGAGCTTTAGTGGTTTTTATAAAGAATATTTGAACTGAATCTGCACATCAGACTTACATAAAAAGATGTTTTTAGAGTCATTTTTCTATTAATTAGCTTGGAAATCATTTGTTTTATCATCATTTTAAAAGGTGAAATACCAATTAACTTTTGATTGTTTAAGATGCACCAGATTCACTACGACAGATATTTAATAAAAATAATAGATGGTATTTTATTAAATAGTCATTTAATATTTTGTGGCTCTAAATGACTTTTACCCAGTCGGACTCGGGGGAGAAAAGGCTCTTTGGTTATAAAAGCTTACAGATCTCTGCCCTAGACTCTATAAAAGGTTTGCAGCAGAGCTGAATAATCGAATCTGTTTAACAACGTATGCATCAAAAAAGGTCTGACTCATGTATTCTTATATTTCCCATGCATGATTCAGATCTCTTGCAATGTAAATCTATAAATGGGACGAAGTGTGCGGTGTGTAAACCAGGAATAAGCAGAGGCTTGCTTACTTGCAGGGATCTGAACAGGACTCCATCTTTTTCTGGAGGCCAGAGGAGACGAGGGCAGGATGGTAGGAGGAGGCTGGTGCGGTCAGGAAGTTATAGATGGCTACAGCAGCGAGAAGCACACAGGCCACTGAGGCCAGGGCGACCAAACACCTGTAGCACTAACGGAGAAACGGCTGGATTTATTCATTTAGTCCTGAGTGGAAACAACAGACTTAAGATGAGTTGAAACGTACCAGCTGGGCTCTCTGGGACGACCCCTGCTTGTTTCCCTCTGCATCCAACTGCAAACATTCACACAGTTAGTGCTCAACTCTTCATATCAAACAGATTATGGCTGCTGAAAATAAAATCTGCAACTGATTTTTTTTTTTTAATATATACAGTCGGCTCTGCAGGTTTTTTTTAGAGAAGTAAACATGTGAGTGAAACTTCCAATAATCCCTTTCAATTGTCACTTTACTTCCTGCTTTGGCTCGCTGTAAAACAGTGACCCAATAAAAGTATTTTAACACGAAATGAAAACAGAAAGAAACAAGAAAAAAATTGCTTCATTTGCTGTATTAATACACAAAATTATTAGTATGTTAAAGTTATTTAATCGCTTATTTACACAGATCAAGGCATTAATCATAAACAGTCATCAGGATTAATTCTATATGAAAAACAATATTTTAAAAAGGGGGGAAAAAATGGCTCACTGACCTGGTTATAGGGGATGTCGGTCTTCATGTTGACAGACGGAGTGAGATGTTCCTCTGCGACTATAAAAGCAAACATGGAGAAAATAAATCGCAGTTTTCCATCTGAACAACATCAGGCGATCAGGCTGAAGATGTGAAACTCAAGTGATGACAACCAGATTAGAAAAAGAAACAAGGTGAAGAAACTGTTTTTCTGGACTAACAGAAGATACCGTTCAGTATTTATAGTTTTTAAGGCTTCAGCTGGCCGCTAATAGAACAGCGCCTTCAGATGGAGTCATGTCTCTTGTTCAAACACTAACCTCTAACAACAGGACAAAGAGAAGCTTCCAGCCGTTTAAACCTAAAGACCATCAGCTGCACGGCTCAACTTTAGAACAAAGACACGCAGCTCTGCGTGCTGCTCAGGATCAAACTCAACACTAATCATCAGTTCACTAAATGGGTGGGAAAAAAAAAAACTTTCAGCTGAAATCAACCCATGATGAGAGAGGAGGGGAAGTTTGGATGCTGACAGCAGCAATCAGGTCTGGTAATGCTGTGAAATCCCTGAGAGGGCAGAGTCACGAGAGAGAGAAGCATGTGACCGATCTCTTCTACTGGCACATGAACACAGCACGCAGCTCAGTCGGCTCAATAAGCCGGAAAAACAAAAAATGAATGAATGTGTCTGGATTTACCTCAAGTAGACAGGGTACATAATGGGCTCCACATAACTTTATAACCTCCATCTAAAGTATTAGTGTTATGCTACTTATACTAAAACATTAAATGGTCCAACTGCTTCTGTTTAAACCTGAAACACTTTATTCAATTAAATTCAGTTTATTTCTATAGCGCCAAACCACAACACATGTCATCTCAAGGCACTTCCCAGTTCACCAGATCATACAGTCAAATTGATTCAAAGTTTTCTATCTAAGGAAAACCAGTTGATTGCATCGACTCATTGACTCCAAGGCAATCCCTCACACTAAGCATGCTTGTAGCGACAGTGGAGAGGAAAACTCCCTTTTAACAGGAAATAATTTACTCCTACTAAGATAAAATCTTATAATATTAAGAAACATATTACCATTAACAACTATTCATTATCTGATTTGAATTTTATAATAACAAAAAAATATGAACTCTGCTAAATATATAAGAAAAAAAACTACACCAAACATGGTCCTAGTTTTCAAGTAAACATCATCATTGTGATAATTCTGTTTTTTTCCCCAACAGATTTTACATCTTTTCTTAAAAAAAGGTTTCTGTTTTTTTTTGTTTATCTTAAGCTTTTTTTTTCTTTAAACTAAGTATGCTAGGGTTGTAGCTACACATTGTTTTATAATCTGAGGTTTGAATTAGTTTTATTCTGCAGTAAAATCTTTGTTTTACTTTTTGATTTGTTTAAAATCTTATGTTAATTCTGTCTATAGCTCTATACTTTTATTTTCCTTTTTTCTTTGCTGTTGATTAACTAAATTTCATCAATTTAGATCAAAAAAGGATAATGGTATTCCAACCTGTCCAGAGTAAGAGGGAAGATATATCAAACTGATATTAGCTGGTGAGTTAGCTAGCTCAAGAGCCATAGTTTTACATTTCCATGTCTTGAGTTTTACAGTAGGTTCCAATGTCTTATGCGACGGGCTGGCAGTGCACAGCAACCAGTGGGGGATGTGCAGGACCATGTTAAGGTCTGTATTGACTCTAAAAGGACTGAAATTTTGTTTTATTTCTTAAAGTTAATGAATTAATCATTTTCTTCATTCATACAGGATTTTTATAAGTCTGGACTTTGTGATCCTTGAACTTTTAGACTTAGATTTTATTTGTCATTTTGTTTACACCAGTGTAAACAAAAAGAAATTTCGTTTGGAACAGATCTCTGGACAATTTAATCATTTTTTTTTTCCTTTCATTCATTTTTTCCATCTTTTCAAAAGAATCCCAAACTTGTCTTGTTTCTTCACACTACCACTAATGTTTTGTTTACAATGAGTCAAGAGGGAAAAAGGACACTGAAAAACCCCAAAAGCACCTGTTGATAAGCTATATAGCAAAAAACAAACAAACAAACAAACAAACAAAAAATTAAATCAGGAAAAGATTTGCGGCATAAAAAGAAAGAACGGATTTCACTGAGGAGGTAAGTGTCGCTGTGAGGAGAGAAGACTGAAAGTTGCTGACGGATCAAAACAATGGAAAGTTAAACACACTAGAAAAACACCAACTGACCTGTAATCGTTCACCCAGGTCAGTTAAAATCCCTGCTAGAACTGCGTTTCGGTATAAACCTTAAACATAACAACAGTTCAATGCCTGACTGACTCATATCACATTCAAAACACTGAAATTTAGCGCTAAAGTGCTAGTATTTTGGAGATAGCTTTATCATAGACCCGGGTAGGAGGTCACATGACCAGGCGAAGAACTTCTTCTTCTTCTTGATTTTTTTTTATGGTGGATGGCAAAAACGTTAGGTGAGCATTACCGCTACCAGCTGGTAAGGAGTGTGGACCACTTGCCAAAAACAAAACAAAACAAAAAAACTATATCCTGTTACCGTATACAATTTAATCTGTTTTAAAAACTCAAATATAACCTGATATCCTCTGCTCCCTGATTCCTTTTGCAGCAAATCAACTATATCAAGTTTAATTTTCATATTACTAAGTCTTCTAACTAACTTGTTTCTCTGATAAAAATAATTCCTACAACTCAAAATAACATGTTCCACTGTCTCATCTTCCCCACAGTCACATTTCCCTGTCTGATGTTTCCCTATCAAAAATAATGACCTATTCAATCCTGTGTGTCCTGAAATAATTATCTCATCTGTTCCTTTCTGTTCCTTTCATTTGTCCAATTCTCTTTTATAGAACCACCTTCCTTACTTTTCACCTTTCCATAACTATTTTTTTTGTTTGTTTAATTATACCCTTTATTTCTATTATACTAAAACTAACATTAATATCTATCCTCACCCAGGAGAGGAACTTGTCCGCCAGGGTGACGTAACACGACCTCAGGCGTGCACAGTATTACTTTCACCACACGAGGTCGCTGTTTCACGGGACTTGAACATTGTTGCGCTTCTTGTGAAACTACAGTTCGCGGAAACGTTGAAAGATTAAACGGTACTTTCGGAAAAATGAGAGCTGGTATTTATAAAATATTCACCCAACCAAAAATACAACGTAGCAAGTTGAAACTGGACATTTAAAAATTTATTTGTCGTTATTCTTCTCAGAAACGGATCTAGAAAGAGTGAGAGGGAGTAAAAAAAAAAAAAAAATCATAAAAAGCTTTAAAATATATTTAATCCACCCAACATCAAAAGGGTAAAGACGTAGAAACCTTTACACTTCTTAGTTTACATTAGTATCACAAAACAGTTATCTGTTCAGTGGATTTAGACCCTCGTTTGTGGTGAAAGGATTTGAATCTGGGCCAAAAGACCAAGATGCCAACAATCAAATGAAATAAATAAGATGAAACAAATAATCTTCCTCCATGGACTCACTTTAAGGCGCTCCACCTTGTTTCCGGGCGCTTGAAGTAGAGTCACGGCATCTCTTAATTCAATTAAATTCAGTTTATTTCTATAGCGCCAATTCACAACACATGCCATCTCAAGGCACTTTACAGTTCACCAGATCATCCAGTCAGATTGATTCAAAGTTTTCTATATAAGGAAAACCAGTCTATTGCATCGACTCATTGACTCAGATGCAATCCCTCAAACTGAACATGCTCTAAGACAAACGATCAGATCAGTTGTTGTTTGGGTCTCCCTTTGGATGTTTTTGGAGCACATTCCAATATAAGGAGAACCTCTTTAAGAGGTAGCCTACTATGCATCCTGTCTAACCTATAGGAACACCCTGGGATCCCCCAAATAAGAGATGGTTTGGATTCTACTTATGGACCTGTTATCCGATCCAATCCAATTTTTGGGTAGAACCAGTGGTGGAGAGTAACAGAGTACATTTACCCGATTACTGTACTTAAGAACGTTTTTGAGTATCTGCACTTTACTTGAGTAATTTTTCAAATATTGTACTTTCTAATGCACTACATTTCAGGAAGGCTGCCCCTTACTTGTTCCTTTTGGCTCAGCTTAGCTTTGTAATCCGCTGTTTTTCTTTCTTGAAATGTAATTTCAACATGTAAGATATCAGGAATTAATATAGACGGCAATATAGAGATTTAATGGAATCCCACAAATGTGAGAAAAACTTAGAGCAGATATTGGTTGTCATGTGGCTAAGTTGTTCAGTAGGGTGAGGTATCAAATCAGAGTTATGTGTTTTTGTGGTTGTAGATTCGACCTTAAACCTCTAGTGAAAGTGTGAAGAGAATCAAGACTCTACTGATTTCTTTTTGGTTTGTTTTTAAATAAGAAATAATATTCAGCTGTCCTAATTTTTCTTTTGGTATTTTTATGCTGAAGTTCTTTAGAGGTGGTGCAGAACTTCTAGCAGGTATCAGTACATCAGGTGGTTTCTGGAAGTTACAACATTCTTAATCTGAAATTAATACAGAAATGTACTGATATTAGAACCTTTTATTTTTTTTTAAATACTTATGTACATTTAAATGAAATCTACTTTTGGCCAAGTGGTTAAAGCAGTGAGCTTTAACTCTGAGAAGGTTGAAAGTTCGATCACCACAGCCTGCACTCTGGGTCCCTGAGCAAGACGCTTAACCCCACACTGTTCCCCGGGCGCCGCAGGTTTGCCCAAATACAGGTTATACCAGACAAATACATCACTCTGATGGAAAATGAGAAAACATTTTTGTTGTCGCTGAGAAGGATGGATAATAAGCCAAAAGGGGGCGCCAGAGCGCAAGAATAAACAGCTTATGTTAGGTGTGGTAATAGAAAGGAGCCTAGAGCCTAGTTTATTTCCACCAGCAGTCAAAGGCACAGGGGGAAGAAATATCCACTTAAAACAGAGGAATGTGGCTTTATTTAAGGCATGATGAATGGGCCCAGTTACCTTTTGTTAGCAGTGAAACCAGCAGATTGATAAGAAAGAAAGAAGCAGAGAAATTCCAGGCTGGTCACACATGCAAACACACCTGCTTCCTTCAGGTTACTGGCAGCAAAATTTCTTACAACATCTCTGCACCCCCAAAACACTGATATTAGATCGTAGCAGTGTCCTCATGAAGCTGCCCTGGAGTGTAACCACAGAAACTAGGCCTGAAAAACCTAGACAGTTTTATTATTTTACAACAACAAAGACAGACTTATGGTAAGCTAATAAAGGACTGGGAGATTTCTCTTCTGCAGAATATAAATGCAAGAAATTGTTCTTTATTTTATTATTATTACTTCTGTTGAGTGCTTTTTGTGTCCTAAGTTTCCCATATTAGCAGAAATACATTTAAATTGAAACCCCAGCCCTAATATGCTCCAACTCTGAAGGATGGCACGCTTACTTATGCCTGTTGACAGTTTACCATAGCAGACTTTTTTCTAATCTCTTTCTAATCCTAATATTTGGTTGCCAGAAGCCAGTTAAGAACACTGCTGAGCTTTGGAAGGCTGTAGGTGTGTTAGTATTCATATGACCCTACCAGAGGATCGATCCCTGTGACTCACCACAGATACACCTGAACTCAACTGTGGCTCAACTTTTATTACTTACACAACTTCCTGTTTTTTTTTTGTTTTTACAATGTATTCATGCTTAAATAACCTTCACTGTCTGGTGATCAGTTTTTGGTCATGTTGGTGGAGTCCATATACTTCTGCTGCTGGTGGTCATACAAGTGAAAACCAAAATTCCAAAACTGAAAAAGCAAAATAAAACGAGAGCAGTGGTCTACGGATCTCTGTTTTTAATTAATGAGTGTCAGCCATTCCTCTTTTATTTCTATTGTGTGAGGACTGTGGCAGCTATTTAAGGCTGCGAGGGCCATAAAGCTAGTGACATCATTGCAGCACGCTGTAATGGCTGCTGATGGTGTGCATGGAAACATATGAACATACTATTTTAGGACACTGCTTTGCTTTCCTCAGCAGATCATTTTCTCTAACTGATTTCTTTTTTGTTGTTGAAGAAATGCTAACAGGGACAAAGTTTAAACTGTAAGGGTCTCCTCAAGCAAAACGTTTTTATCGTGGATTAAAAAAAAGTTAATTTAGTAATTAGTTTAGATAAAATCTGTTCAGCTGAATATATAAAACATATGAAAAGTTCATCTACAAAAACAGATAAATGCCTTTTTTGAAAAAAATGAGCTGAGGCATGTTATTTACTCTTTGCATGGCACTGATGATGAAAAGTATGTTTTTTTTTTTTTTATAAAAACAGAGGTATCTGTTTTTGCAAATGAACTCTTTGTTTATATAACAAAACCAAATTTGACCAAACAGACAAAAAAAAAAAAAAACCCTAGAGACATAAACATAATAACAAAATATAAACAGGACAAAACTGCAACTAAATAATAGGCTACAATAAATCAAAACATGAAAATAATTAAAAAATAAATTTAGTGTAAATTAAAGCAGAGTTTTAGTTTAATAAAGGTTGAAAGCAACTATTTAATTTACCTTCTTTATTTTTTGGTTCAATCTGAAGTCTGGCTGGAGGCTTTAAATTCAGCTCCAGGTAAGACAAGAGGAATGAGCCAAAGTTAGGAGAGTACTGTTTGCATTAAACTTTAAACCTTTGTAAGAAAATAACCTCTAAAGTCCTGGATTGGGCCTGGATGAACAAACAATAATAACAGCTTTAGGTGAGATCCAAGATTTGTTTACCAAAAACAATCTTTGATTTACTTGCATAAAACAGTAGAATGTTATTTGTCGTCCAGCTCTGGAAATAATGCAGTGCAGAAAATATGTGAGTCTTGTTTCACCAGAGCCTTCATGACAACGAAATAAACATAAAAAGAACCAAAGGAAAAATGGTGAAAGGGTAAAATGAATTGGCCCTAAGATGAGTCCTTGAGGGACACCACAGCTGAAAACATCCGTAAAGAGGAGACTTTTTCCACTTTTTCCAGTTTATCAGAATAGGAACTGCTAGTAGACACATAAGACATCAGCCTCTAATCTCTGAATGCTTTTTAATGAGGTATCTCCAGGATACTGTCAAATGTTTTTGTCTTTTATTTGACCGAAATGCTTGCTGTTTTTTTGTCTTCTTCGAAATTCTAACTAAGTTACAGCATGTATTTTATAACTGACTTGACAAACGGGAAGTTCCTTCCTTCATTAATCTCCATGGTATTAACACTAAATAAAAGCACACTAGATTCATGCTGATCTAATTGGTGTAATGCTTCAACTTCAACTAGATTTTCACACTGTTTTTGCCAGCATTTATATTTTCACACAAAAACAGTTTTTCTTCATTTAGAAAATAGTTTTGAAATTGCATAACTCTAATTGTTGTTACACCACCTAATATTTGTTACATTTTGTTTAAATAATTTTTTATTTTAACGTGACTTGAGCTGTTGCTTGAAAGCTCCTTAAAGGATAAGCTGAGGTTTTCAACGTGATGCATAAACTATTTAGCAGAGAAAATCTTATATGCATGACATGCAACTGCACTGTATTCATGAACACAGACTCAGAGCAACTTTATTATTATTATTATGATTTTTTAGGTTAAAATAACATTTAAATCCCATAATGCAAATGATTGAATGCAGGACCAGTTAACAGGATTAGTACCTCTTCTCTTAACTAAACAACAGCTTGTATGTTTAGCCACTTAAAGTAACTTGGGTTCACACCCACATCAGGTAACATACTGACTCATATATTCCTGTTTGGAGGTGAGGAGCACAGAACAAAGGCTCATTAGTCATTACCATTGATCCGTTCCCTCATGCCCTCACTCTGTGCTGCAAACAGGCAGCCTCCAGGATCTCCGGAAAGCTGCTCACCTGTGCAGTTAAAGGATGCAGAGAAGGAAGTGGAGCAAACGCTATAAAGCAGGCGCCGCCCAAGTGACTATCAGAAACGATATAAATGTTTGCCTCTGCACGACATTCCTGAAGGCTCCTGGATAGCAGTCCAAACACAGACTAATACCATGCAGATATGCTAATTTATTTTGAGCAGATTCATGCTCCACAAAACTATTAATGCATCCTTATTAAAATAGTTATTTGCAGTGAAAAGGACAGTGCTTCTTATGTTGTAATTTGGTGGGACAGGATGACCTGGTGAACTAACTTTGTCTCACTGTCAGAAAAAACAAAATGTTTCTGTCCATTTATCCACCTTAGTCTTCTTTATGATACTAAAGTTTTATTTATTATGTTTTCAACCTCTGTTAATATATCAGCAGCTGCATAAAAACTTTTTTTGATATGCACTTACTTCTACAGTAAGACTTTTTTTTATCATATGTCTGTCAAACTTATCCAGCACCTACTGACTTGCCCAAACACACATACACAGATTAATCTGCGACTTCAGCTACTGCAGATTAAAGAAGGATAATTCTTGATTTCAGAAATTACTTCAAATCGGTTAACATCAGGCAAGGATTGAGGTAGAGTAGCAGGATTTGTTTGTAGGCCACCTGCAGTCCTTTTAAACTAAAGCACAGAAGCATTTAAGTCCTGGGCAATGAAGGGGAAGCTATTAAAGACTCAAAAAAAACTAAAGAATTTGACTATTTGAATCAAAAGATCACCAAAAGATCACTCATTCACTATAAATTATATGTTAAAGATAATGATGTGGTTTATTTTTATTATATATCGGCTCATTATGGATATAATTGATGTATTGATCTATTGTCATAGTTAGTAGATGGCAAATAGGTTTTTCCCTAACTATGTTTTCATCCAACAACAGAAAACTGCTATTGAAAAATAATCATGTTATTAGTCCCTGAGTGATTTAGATGAACAGAGCAAATCAGTATAATACACACACACGTTTGTTCTGCTATATGTATTGAGGACCATGTGTTGAATCCACTGATCTATAATTATTCACTTGATTGCTAATTACTCGTTGGTAGAAGGGGGTTAAAGTGAAGCCAAAGGCCACCATATTGGTACTCCCTAGTTAGACTGGTTGCAATGTAAATGATATGTGTGCTACAGCATCCAATAAAGATGACGTTCTCATTTTCAGGGATATTTTAAGACTTTTAAAATAAAGATAAATTCATCACTTTGACACCCACTTGCACACACAAGCATAAGTAGATTACTTTAACCTATAATAAAAAAAATTGGCACATCACATTTTATAGTAAATATTTAGTCTCTAAATCATGTAAAGTAACATATTATACAATTCCATCTCAACAAAATTAATGTGTCAATTTAACATAATAATACCGAAGTGCCAAACGTGCTAAATTGTTGATCTACATGTAATATACATCTATTGATGACATTATTGTTGTTATAACATATTACATATAATTTTTAAATTTTACTTGAATACTGAATTACAAGTACATGTCTGTAAATGCTATAGTATTTTCCTATTTGCTAATTGTGCACGAATGATGCCATATACCTTTATGCTGTGTCTGTGCATTAGCCTTTAAAAATGTTTGAGTTATTTTTTTTCGACAACATAAAAACACAAAAAATGCTACAAAAACAACAGCGTCATCCACTTAATAAATAATTACTACATTGACATTTCACACTGTATTACTTTCTATTAACTCTACTTTCTATTTTTTCTCTAGACACAATGTTGGTGACTAAATCAGTCAATGCTTTTTGAGGCGGTCCGAGACAGCCACAGTAACGTTACACTACATACTATACTATAGGATACCCCGGCGTATATATGGATTTTCTTTGTTAGTACATCCACTGACTGTGAAATTACCTTTGGAACGTCTTCCCACAGCCTGCAAACTGCTTGTTTTTGCAGCCAAATGCTACACAAGTAGGCATTTTTACTGCACATCTCCATGGGAGTGGGGAGTACCAACATGCTGGCCGGTGGCTTCATTTGTTTTGGGCAATCAGCATTTCAGTGAATAAATAGAGATCAGTGGTTTGCCACTGATCTTTGCCTCGTCTGTTCCTGTTTGGCTGTGACGTCATCCTGGAAAAAAACATCAGCTGTGCTGCTTCTATCAACACCCTTGTTAATAGATGTTGGAGATCGGCCTGTTTTCCAGTGTGGTCCTGTTTCTCTGACCGTGACTGAGTGGATGTGCTCTCTTCGTCCTCTGGCATGGGAGCTGCCTTGGAGCTCGTCTGCCTGGCTGTGTGTTTCCTGGACGGGGCCGCCTTTTACAGCTGCTTTTTGTATCTCTGCTTCTGTCTCCTTGAACCCCAGTCGGCCTCGGCAGATGGCCGCTCACACTGAGCCTGGTTCTGCTGGAGGTTTCTTCCTGTTAAAAGGGAGTTTTTCCTCTCCACTTTCGCTACAAGCATGCTTAGTGTGGGGGATTGTATTTGAGTCAATGAGTCAATGCAATCAACTGGTTTTCCTTAGATAGAAAACTTTGTATCAATTTGACTGTATGATCTGGTTGAACTGTAAAGTGCCTTGAGATGACATGTGTTGTGAATTTGGCGCTATATAAATAAACTGAATTGAATTGAATTGAATTGGTTGAATCCCATTGACTTCCATTGATTTTTCAGTCATTTAAATATTTAAATAATAACCCTAAAAACAACCTTAAACCTAACCATTACCGATGCATACCTCACACTAACCCAATCGACACCTTAGCCCTTAACTTAACCATTAGCAAAATACCTCGTGAGGACCAGCAAAATCCTAATTTTACAACAACTGTTCCAAAAAAAGAAAATTAAACAATCCACTGGAATTTTTTTTACAAGTTTAAAGATGTTTCGCTTCCCATCCAGGAAGCCATTTCAATTCAAAATGTCAGGAATAGGGTTGAGTTCGAGGTCTTATACAGCAGCCCATAAAAAACCTTGTTATTGTTTTGAAAAAATGCAAATTAAAACGGATTAAGGGGTCCATCCCCTTTGGAATGGGGGTAGTTTGGCTACTTTTGTTAGCCTGCAATGCACCATACCCGTCAAAGTGACTGAAAGGGGGGTTGTTATAGGGAATTGTTGGTCTGGCTGATGTCCTCCTCTCTCCTGTACAGGTGCTGGGCCTGCGATGATAACGGGAAGGGATTAACTCAATAGCATTGTAGGTTTTTGAACCTTAAGCTTCCTTGATGGGAAGCGAAACGTCTTCAAACTTTGAAACAAAGTCCAGTGGATTGTTTAATTTTTCTGAGGATGAGGATGACTGGGAATCTTCACCAGCATTTTACAACAACAACTGGTTTCTACGGTAGTGCAAAAAAAAAAAAAAGAATCTGTTTTCGGTTTTTCTAGCTGTAGAGCAGTTAAGTAGTAGAATTTACATTAAGGTGCTGTTGGTTGAGGTGTTACTTTGCAGCAGGCAGGTGTGGGTTTGAATTCCTCTCTTCCCCATGTGGTTTACATGTCCTCTCAATGCATGCATTGGGTCTCCCTGGGTACTGGGCCTCCTTCCACATTCCAAACAAAAACATCAAACATGTTTGTTTAAAGAATCCTCCTAAATTATGTCTAGGACGACTCTATGTTGTCTTGTGATGGACAGGAGACCTGTCCAGGGTTGACTCAGCCTATTGCCCAATGACCCCCATATCACTAGCAAGGATAAGGACATGTAGAGAATGGATAGATGGGGGCTAGTCAAAGTTTACCTTTAGCACCTTCATTAATCTTCTGATCCTTGAAGCCTTGATCTCATTCAGTTGTTCTTTCTCACTATTTGATTGGAATAATTTGAAGCTGGCTCAGTACAGCTAATGGTCTTAAAATGCACAGCACATGCTTTTAGTCACTTTTTTTTTACAACTCTACTTACGATGCACTTTTAATAAGAATATATTCTTCAGCTGACTTAAAAAAAACCCTTAAGGACAAAATGAAGTCTTTATAAGTTAGCACACAGCTTTAGTTAATCCAGCTAGAAACCATCAATCAGACTCTAAATCCAGGTGTAGTGACAGATTCAGACCTGAACCTTCAGAGGCTCATAAATACAGAAAAAAAGTAGTCCTTCTATCACCTAAAGATTATCTCCAGGATGAAAGGACTGATGTCTCAGCATTATCTGCAAACCTTAAAAAACTAACTGTGTTCATCTTCATCAGACCCAGAGCTACACTTTTCTTGTCGGATCCACAGACTATAAGAATGAATTTGAATTTTTCAATAATTTGCGATGGAAGTTTCTAAACATTAAATATTTCCAGTCCAACTTTCCTAATCATTTTGTCAATCAAATCATTCATTAATTATTTAATCACTTTTATCTCAGTGGAATGTAATTGTTCTTTTGGCACTCTAAATCGCCTTGCTAAAGAAAATTAACTTCAAAAAGAAACTTGCCTTGCCTTTAGTTTATTTTGGAGTGTTAGTGCTAGATTTTTTTTTGCTTATTCTTTTAATATTAGTGCTATTCATTTGCATCAAATAGAGAATACATCTTTTGCCGCTGCCTTATCGACAGAGAAATAAGAGTCCAGATATGATGACCAGAAATTGATTTTGACAGAGAGCCAGTTTGTTCTGTTCCCCTTCCACCCACATCTGTCTAAACTGGACTGCATGACCAGGTTTGTGTGTGTGTGTTTGGGAGGATTAAAAGAGAAGAACAATCTGTCCGTCCATAGTTGAACTGCTGAACCAAGGTCCAGATGTAGACAGCGTGAACTATAGGTGGCAATAAAATAAATAAATAAAGCCATGATAAATATATGACTATGACTAACTTTTGTGCAATAACCAGGGTAGTCAGAAGTCCAGAGGAAAGGATGAGAGCTCTGAAATACAAACTATAATTTCATTTGTATCTGGAGCAAAAAAGCTGGTCAGAATTGATGCAAAACTGTGTGGAGCTAACAGCAGAACAATCCTAGAGGGGAAAACTGGTCGAGGATAAAGAAGACTTAAAACTTGGGTGGAGCTTCACCCTGCAGCAGAATAACAGTACAGAGCAGGTTAAGACAGCTTTAAAAACTCAGTCCTACAAAGTATTGACTAAGGGAAACTAAAAGCAATTACATGTAATACTTAAATTGTTTTTCATTTGTCAAGAAAATACACAACTTCCTGTTGTGTGAAATACTGTGACAAAATGGGCAACTTTTTCATTGTGAGGTACTGCACATTTGACTAAAACATGGAGTTACAAATTACTGTTTTAAAAAAAAAAAAGCAAACCAAAATAGGTCTAAATTACAAGCGTGTGGTGGCTGAGCGGTGCAGATGTGCAGATGATACATAAATACTCTGCAAATGCAAAATGTACACCATACACAAACACTAAAAATACAGAATAATGACATTAATACACAAAATGAATGCACATGAAAAAAGCATAGTAGTAAGTATGAAAATGCTCTGAACTTCTATATCAATGTGTTTTTGCACAATGTTTTTTTCACCCACACTGTTTACATTTGATCACTGCTGCACTTTAAGTAATGGAAATGTTCATTTCGCTGCTAAGCTGCTGATAATTTACGGTCTGAACACTGCACAAACGAAACTTTGTGTTGTATACACTATGTCTATACAAATTGATAATAAATGTTGTCTAAAAAGAAAAGTAGCAAACTAGCTCCACAAAACACAAGTGCTCCAGGCGACTGGGGGGGAGACGATAAATTACTCACATGGGTTTTGCAATGAAATAATTACAATATTTTAAAACAGATGTCTTAATGGGAAACTTTAATAGAAGAGCTAATAATTCTTAAAACAAATGATCTCTTAAGGTAGGATCCAAACATAGAGAAAAGTATGCAAATTAAGGATTTTACAAGTTCTTCCACAATAAGTGACAAGTAAGTGTTTTGGGGAAAGTTCATTAGATATCAATGGCTTCTATATCCATCCATCCATCCATCCATCCATCCATCCATCCATCCATCCATCCATCCATCCATCCATCCATCCATCCATCCATCCATCCATCCATCCATCCATCCATCCATCCATCCATCCATCCATCCATCCATCCATTTTCTGACACGCCTAATACCAAGTGGGGTCACGAGGGGTGCTGGTGCCTATCCTTAGCTGTCTACGGGTGAGAGGCAATACAGAGACGAACAGGACAAACAACCAATCACACACATACTTACACCTAAGGAGAATTTAGAGGAGCCAATTAACCTAAAGCCCGGCGTACACTGTGATTTTCGAGGCGATTTTCCAGTCGTGCAAGAATCTTTCGATCGTCGGACTTTCAGCCTGATCGAGCGTCGTGAGTCATGTAGGGTACAGGGGATTACGAGCGGCGATCAGCCTCTCATGACCACCTCCCGATCAGGAATCGTGAGGTCGGGAGAATATTAAACATGTTTGATTCTCTCCCGACCGTCGTGGGCAAATCACTTAGGGCACATGCGCAAACCAGGACTCTTCTTTCTTATTGTTCCTCTCAGATGTAAACACAGCAGCATGGCAAGGATGCAATGAGTAAAATGCAGTTCTGTCTGTAAAATATCTAGACAAATTTTTTTTGTCTACTGGACACATTTTCAGTTCTAAAATAATAATGAAAAAAATACCAAACAATGTTAGGACTCAAAACACAGGTGATGATATCAACTAAAAATAAAGTTTTTTAAATTTACAAGTAGGGTTGGGAATTGAAAAGATTTTCACGATTCCAATTCCCTTTTCGATTCTATGAAACGATTCGATTCTTTATCGATTCTTTTTTCGATTCCAATTTGGGGGAAAAAGGAGAACAAACAGTTTGATTATCAGAATCAACTTTGTTTACTTAACTATTGCACAATCTTACAAACTCAACAAGATCAAGATGTCCACAGGAAATGTGAAACTGGAGTAACATCTGTGTTTAAATGAAAAATAAATATACAAGAACAAACTTAATAACCAACAATGTCTAATAACAAATGATGGGATAATAACCTATTTTAAATAACAAAAAATACTAATTATAAAACAGTAGTAGGGAAAATTAACAGTTATTTTGCAGAAAGATGAGCATATCTGCTTTTTCTGGAAGGATACAGGATCTTTCAGGGCTTATGGTGTCTCCAGCCGTGGAGAACACCCTCTCAGATGGGGTGGAGGAAGCCTGCACACAGAGGTAGTTTTCAGCCAGTCAGATAGCAAGGGCAGCACATCTTGCTTGTTCCACCACCACAGTGTGGCGCTATCCCTGCAGGGGATGGAGGGCAAGCTTTTATAGAGCTGGATTTCCTGATCTACCCTCTGGGCTAAGGAAAGACGGGGCTTTGATTCACAAAGTGACCGCAGCTCGTTGTCTTCCTCCTCGAATAGTTCTTCCAACTTGCGTAACTTGCGTAACTTGCGTAACTTACGTAACTTACGTAAAAAACGTGACGTAAGTCGTGCTCCCCAGAGCCGGCGCTCTAGGCTCTGGTGCTGCGGGAATCGAAAAAAGAATCGTTCAGTGAGCTGCCAAACGATGCCATGGAATCGGAAAATACGGAACCGGTTCTTAACAGGAACCGGTTTTCGATTCCCATCCCTATTTACAAGCCCTGTATTTCTAATGAGAATATTCAGAATTCCCGTAGCTGTATAATCTGAATTCGGCCTTGATTTGACTGTGAGGGGGTTATTGGTGTGTTTGTGAGCCAGTGTGAGCACCCTTCATGGCCAGTACAGGTCAGAAAGAGCAGGTAACTGATTACCCAATCCGGTCGAACCAGGTCGGCGTGCGGGAAGAGGAGGGGACAGCACGAAAGAGGTGTAGCTTTCTATCCTCATTAGTCTGACTCGTGAAGTGTTCATCCCTAAGCTTTACACCCCGACCATGAATGCCAGGGATTTCCTATGCATTGTTGGACTTAGAGACACCTTTTGTTCAACTAAGACCCAAGAAAAACAGACTCAGGGAGTCAAGCTCTTTAAGAGGGGGGGTTATTCTGCATTTAAGACCACAAGAGGTTTCAAATAACAGCAAGCATCAGTGACGTCAAGTCAAAAAAAGTTATTTAAACCTCCATCTAAGATGCTAACAGCCACTTTAGAAGACAAAGATTACAATTTAAATGTAGATTTCTATTTTTTTCAAGAGGAAATATTATTCTTATTGTTGTTATCATAATAACCTTTCTGACACTAGGCTGCTTTTTCCAATGAGCTGCTGGAATAATGTGAGCTACAAACTAATCTCCACTCACCTGTTCATACCCAATGCCCTCCCTGTTCTCATCCCGCTGCTTAGAATGAGGAAGTGAGGCTAAATTGTTGAGGTTAAAGGTGACCTTTGTTGTCATGTCAACCTCTTTTAGGCCAGTATCAGGGGGTCTTATCAGCACTCACTAAACTTCTCTGCCTGACAGAGATCAATGCGAATCAACCTCACATTCCAGCTCTGTCTATTCATTCAGATCCCTGATTACAAAAAGATATCCTTCTGTTAGGCTGAGGAAAGACTGTTAAGTTTCTCAACTACAGAACTGGGATGGTCATACTCAGGCTTTTAGCTTAGATGACATGCTCATTTTCACGGATGTTGGTGACAGAACTTAAGCGGAGGAAGGAATTTCCCATTTTCAGATCAATAAAACACAACCGGACAACTGCAGCTGGTTGCTGCGTTACAGCCGGGGCTGCACTCACAAATACAGCCACACAACTTCTGCTGTTAGTCATAAAAAGCATATACTTCCTTCCACCACAACAAATAATTGTTATTTAACCAAAACCCCTGAAAAAAACATAATTTGTTAATCGTCTCAAGGCCGAAAACAACCTAGTTTTCAAAGAAATGGTTTACAAATGCTTTTTGTTTCACACAAACTACAGATAAAACCATATAAAGTAATACAGGATTCTGTGTTAACAGCTAGCAGCTATTTCTGTTACTTCTACACCGAGCTCACATTCCATGCAAACCTTTCACAGTAAAAAAACAAAACAAAAAGAAAATGCTATCACCATAAAACCAGTGAACAAACACAGGCTACTACGGTCACTATTTGGACCTATCAGGTCAAAATGATCGTGCATTTGACACTAATAGAGAAAAATGAACATTTATGCTTCACCTTACATCTTATTTTAAAAAACTTTATTGTTTTTATTTCAGCTTTTGTTGCAGTGAACAATAAAGAAAAAAGGAAACTTTGCTCCTCTCTCCTGACTCTCTCCGCTTTATAATAATGGTGATGAACTCAGCTTGAAGTAGGTCTACAAGTGAAATGCTGTTTAGGGGCCAATAAAACCTTGGAGCAGACCTGTGCAGTTCACATGTTTTACAATAAAGCCTAAAGTCTGACCAAAAGCTGCATCGTCCATAAAAAGAAACACGGTTATTTATGTGAACATTAACTACAGTTAATCTACAACTTACTAAAACTGAAAGCAGCAAAAAAGTATTTTACATTTTTAATCTTTCTTTTTTTTTTTTTTTTTTACAATTTTGTTTTGTTATTGATAACTGGGCTGACTGTCCACAGTTTCACCTTCACCCATATATATGGAGTTTATCATCACCCACTAGCAGGATGCCGACCTAATCCTGCACAATTAGAAAAATAGGTCAAATAAAACTAATTGCAATGAATAAAAACCTTCAAGGTCTTCTTATTTCAGGACGCCACCTTCCACAGTATATATAATATATCTTATTAGCATTCCTGGTAAAGATAAATAGAAAGTTTGCAAATTAAATATTTAATTGCAGCTGCATGGTCTCATATTTTCTAATTTGAGAAATATTTCATTTCAGTATGTTATTTTTTGGGGGAAAAACTTAAGCAAGGGCCACAATTGCTGCTTTACTCTATTCAGTAATTTTTACTCCATGTTACCTTCATGCCACTGTAATGTACTTTTATTTTCTCTTTTACTTAATTATTAATTTAACATAACCTTATCTGCAGGCTGGATTATTACTGTATTTGTGATTTACAAACACACAAGAACTTACAATGTACAGCTTCAGCTTAAACCCCAAATAAATAATAAATCAGCAAAAGCACTTGCTGAGTTGAAAGAATGTAAAAGACGATGGTGAAGGAACCTTATGCTGTTAGAAGAGAAACAAGCCCAGAGCCTTACAGGTCCTCCACCATACCAAACAGTGGGTTCAAGGAAATGTATGTGATTTATGTCACATCTGACCCATTTGGAGTTATTGTTTAAAGAAAAGCTCAACATTTGTATTACCTAAAGTTTTAGTAACATCTACCAACTTATCATGTTTAAATTTATGATAGCAGGAAAGAAAATCTTTTTTTGGAAGCTTGGTTTCACCTTAAGTGTATTTTTCTTGGATTGGTGATGACAGGAAGCGTTTCTCCAACACTGAACTCTAGAGATTTTTTATCCTTCTCATTTTGAGGGCTTTCAAGATTAACATTGGTCTTCCTCCATCCTGCTTATGTTTTCAGTTTTGTTAAACTTTTATATTATTGCTGTTAATTTGGCTAATGACTTGTAAAGACTTGCAAAGATTGATTTGTAAGTTTCTTATTTTAGTTTCATGTTCCCTGGTCTTTGCCATTCTGAGAAGGAAGACAAAAGAAATGGTCTTCCTCCTCGCTTCGTGTTTATATTACAGATTCAGGAAGTCATGGATACTAAATAAAGTCTCGTGACAGCCTGATCAACTGAAGACTGTAAACTATTAAACAAAATCATAAATTACTTCAGCAATTTTTATAGTACAGTGGTTGTTATGGATGCTAATAAATCTGATAAGTTAATGAGTGGACTTGTAAGCAAACATTTTCATTTTGAGATTCATTCTGCTGTAATGAAATATGAATTTCTTCAATGGCTTTTCACTCATTTGTTTTTTGTTTTGTTTTTTTACCAGTGGTGCCTTTAGGCATGGACGGTATTACCTTTACAGGGTAAATGAATGTTAAATACTCACAGGAACTGAGTTACTATATCACTTCAAAAGATCACTTTACCTGCTGCTACTTTCAGATACTTTGGTTGTGGGTTTTTGGTCTTGAAACAACATACAGGTTTGTATGAATCTCCACTAAAAATGAAAGTAGATATTTATTTAGTATTTACTGAAGGGAGTGAACTTGCAGCTGTGAGGTTGATGCTGCTGCCAAACTCTAATTTAGCCCAGTTTTTGGAGCATGTGTCACCTAGTTGACTCTAAATTACTGGGATATTTATCTCTCTCTTACTGATTTCTCTGCTTCAGTTCGTTGACAGACACTAAACTACACTAAATGGACGAATGTGTATAAAACAAAGCTCCAGTCTCTCCCTGTTGCTGCGCCCACCCACTAAAACGTACCTTCTCTTATCAGTGTGCGCTCCTGCCAACCCCCACCCACCCCACCTGTAGCGCCAGGCCACATCGCCGCGGTTACTCATTAACCAGGACTTCCTTTTATCCAGGCCAGACACCCCTGAGGTCACTGCCCGATCCATGGCGCTAAGTTTCAGGTACTGCTCCGCCACCGACCTGCTGGCATTAGTCACAAAAAGCCATTTATGGCTCTTTCTTCATAAACAAAATAGCTTTACATCATTACCACCTAAGGGACACTTTGTTACCAGTTGTATGTATGGATTTTTTACTGTCCTCTAAAAGACCAATAAGTCCTCATTTATCTCAAGCCACTTTTTAATTCAAGTCTCAAAACAACTTTATGACATTCCCATAATTAAAATAATAAATGCGTAATTGAAATTATAAATGCTGTGAACGTGCTAGTGAGAGTGAGTGAAGTCTCCTTTCTATTTGCTTTTATCACATATATGCATTTTTTTAATATGAAACCAAGGTAACCTGAGAAAACAAAAAAAGCAGTTTCAAATGATTATTTTATTTATCATGGGAGCCATTGCATCCAACCTGGCGTAACATTAAAACAGTTAAAAAACAGTCAATGCCCCTAAACACAAGAACTGATCGATCCATCTATGGCAGCAGCTACCATTAACATCTCTGTAAAGAGATTTTGGCCCATTGTTCTTTTCTGAATGGTTTTAATTCCGCTACACGCATGGAAAGATAGCAACTGCCAAACAACTTAACAATACCCCTTTGACTTTTTTTGTAGGTATTATTTGTTTTTATAAAATGGGGAGTTAACACGATGCTTGTAATATCACCCACATTTTTTGATTCATTTTAAATATGTCCTAGTAGCAGTGGCATCACCTGGGGGTGGCCTGGGGGGCTCACGGCCACCCCACTCACCAGTGTAAATTGTAGTAGCATCAGTTCATCCCATTATGCACCGCCAGAGACGTAACATTAAAAAATCACACAATAAACCAAAATATGAGTAGGCGTTTAGTCTTGATGATTTCTACAGACAGGTTTACCACAATGGATAATCCAGACCCAACCTGATTTAAAACATTTATAAATTACTGCATGTTGTCCGATGCCAGTGTCTAATTTCACTTGTGCCACTTCTCCTGTCTGTAGGTTAAAGACCTCCAGAGTTTCTGGGACCAGGCTACACATGATACAAATTAGCCAATGAGCTGTCTTGATCAGAGCTGCTGCTGCTACTTTTAGACACAGCAGGCAAACCTGTGGCAAGCCGGGTGATGGGAAAGAAGGAGAAGACAAAAGCAAAGAAAGTGTGGACTGCTGGAAGAACTGCAGTGAACTGGTGACAGAAAAGTGAAATGGTGCTCAAAGATGACCCTGCACATTTTGAGTATGATTGGCTCAACCTGCTGCTGGGAAGCAGGATTCTCTACCAGGAACAGAATCAGAAATAAATATGGATCCAGGCTCTAAATGAGCATCTTGATATGTACTTTAGAATGGCTTTGTCTCCATTTGAAACCCAGGTTTAAAGCCTTGCAGGGCAGCATAAAGCCCACTGCTCTCATTAAGCCAGAAAAGGAAAAGAAAATACCACGGTCATTTCAGATGTTGTATACAGTATGTGAATCAGGAAATTGTCTATTTGCCAAACTGAAAGATTGTTGTTCTCTACTTTAAAAAAACTTTAGATTTCAAAATGTAAAAAAAATGTTCCTTTTTTTTTAAATAATCATTTTATTTAAAAAGTAAATGTATAACAAGGATGCATAAACTCCTAATTTTATATCAGTGTTAAATTCTGTTTGAAGTAACAGATTGTAATTAAAAATGGACTTTCACTTGTTGTTGAATTTCTTTATTCCGACACCACTGATTTTTATTGGGTATTGATTTTATTGGTTATTTTTGTGGCCTAGAGGTTCACAAACCTCTACATTTTTTTTCCCTAAAGTCTTGCAAATCAACCAAGTACAGTTTATTTACGGTATTTAGCTCTTATGCAAAACACAAGCATTTTGAGGCACATTTCCAAGTCAGTTTAATAGAATGATGCCAATAGTTTTTTTTAAAACCCAGCAGATTGTATTGAGATATTGACTTGCAGCAATCCCTCCTCCTATCATCGGAGATCAAGATGTTTTTGGTAAATGTAAGATGGACCTATGTGTGTATTTTGTTTAGCAGAGGCTTGTGCTTTGGATCTCTCCTATTATTGCTAATCTTTTATCAAGTAATTCTTACTTTTCAGTCATGAACTTTAAACGTCACTGAAATAAATGAGGCCTGCAGAGATGTAGATCGTGTCCTGGGCTATTTTATGAACTGGATGAATTTATGTTGCACTTTTGGACTAGTTTTGTTAGGCTGATGTACTCCTGAGCAGGTTCACCTCTGTTTCAAAGTTTAACATTGTGGTTTATTGGTGTCCAAAAGCCTTAGAATTTCCTTTATGAAGCTCTCCAGATGCAATTTAAACCTGAATTTCAATAGTTACGGTAATGATGCGCTATGTTTTCCTACTTCATGTTATTGAAAATAAAGCTTTTAATGAGTTTCTTGACACTACAGGTCAGTACTTAATTGCAGTTAATTGCTGGTCAAACAAGGAGAAACCTATATTTTCAAAAGAGGTCTGGTCAGTTTAGATAACTTTTCCTTTCAATTAATTAGTCTATCATTTAAAGTTCTGCTGAAATATCAATGACCGGATCCAAATTGGATCCAATCATTAGATTGAAAACGTTTGAAATCTGTCTATATGATTTGATTGTTTTCACTCTGTGAAAGAGTGAGATTATACATTGGTGTTAAGTATGTAAATTGAATAAAATTTTATTTATTATTCTGGTTGTTTATTCAGACATTGACTTGTCTTATTTTCAACTTGAGGAAGAAGAAAAAAAACAGCAACAACGTGAAATTAAGCAAATTATTTTTCAAAATGTTCTAATATATTCTCTCTTAGGACATTAACCATGCTTGTCTTTCCCCTCATAATTGACTGCAATTATCTGTAACTGTTTTTAAAGGAGTCATAGAATGATTATATAGGGTATTTGTTCTCTGAATAGGGTGTGTAACATTGGTTGGGCTGAAAATGGCATATTTGCTGTTCCATGAGCCCTAATGCAAGCCTGGTTATAAGCCCTAGAATGAAACGACATGTTTTCTTCCTGTTATGGTATGCTCATGAATATTAAGATGAGCTGTGCCCTGATTGGTTGGTTTACAACGAGGAAAGCTGCTGAGCAAAGACGCATCATAGCAACAATCACTCACTCACTGTAACATCAAATTGTTGATATGGTAGGGCGACCAGACGTCCCCTTTTTCCCGGACATATCCTACTTCTCATAACTAAAAAATTGTACGGGTGGAATTTCAAAATCGTCTGGGATTTTGGTCGAGTACAGTGCAGCAGAACCGAACCGTGTTGCAGTTAAGTGACAGAATCTTCCTTAAAGCTTGTAGTTATGATGGCGTTACGGTCAGAACAGCCCCTCGTTTCAGTAAAAGAAGTTTAGCAAATCCTACTTTGAACTGTCCAACATTTTGAAAGCTGTCTTCGATAAAATGCTTAGAGCAAATGAACAGCTGAGCATCAAACTTTGCAGGGATCTTTGATAGACAAAAATAATCCATGCCTGTCGAGTCTTTGGATCCTTGGGAAGACTGTGAAAATTTTCCCCTTTTCTCCTTGCAGCCAAGAACACTGCATTTACTGTATGTCAATTTCGGGGCATGACAAAAATACAGGCCAGAACCAAATGAGGCAACATCCCCGAACTGACGTCAACTCGGGGCTTCGTTTGAATTCGCCTGTTTTATGGTGGAAGTTTAGAATTGTGAGATTTGAAGAGAAAGGAGGTGTCGATGGGGTTTGAACTTCTCTGTACGTCCGTTTCACCCACTGAACTATCGTTATTCATCTATGACAAGGTAAACTTGGTTTGGCATTTTATGACCCCTTTAAATGCAAAGAGAGAAATGTGAGGGTGCAAGAATATTTTTCAGATTATTTTTCTTAGCATAGGCTACTCTAAGGAGGGTCAAGTCCCTCTCAGCAGAAACCAGGAGGCTCAAACTGGAATGCTTGAACTGGCGTTAAGCCAATTCTGCAAAAACAGAGAAGAGAATGTGTGGAGCAGGGTGAGATAAAATGTCCAGGGCTGTCTAAAAATAAATAGTGAGTCCAGTTTTAGTATTTAAGAAAAAAAACATTAAATGAGCAAATTCAAATGTGGGACTAGTTTTATATTTGGACATTTCCTCTTTATTTCTAATGAAACATAAAAGCCTGATCAGAAACACAATAACTTTAAGACAAAATTACACCAAGTAGAACTAGAAAGAACTCTAGATGAGGAAAATAAGCAGGAGACAGATTAAAAAAGCCGTTCAGATCTTCCTTCCTTCTTTTTATGATAATCATTTTCCTTGTCATTTTAACACCGACTTATTTAAAGCATCATTAGATTCAGAAAACTAAAATACCAAGGACTAAGTATGATCTGTGTTGCAGAAAATATACAAATATCTGACTCCTCAGAAAATTTAACACTGTGCCGTTTTTAAACGAACAAAATAATGTCTGCACTGAGATCAGTCTGTTGAAAAGTGGGAAGGGTGGAGAATTACATTAGATCCAGGTAAGATTCAGGAGGATTTGGAACAGCCGCAGCTTATAGCAAATGAAGAGTCTCTGGACCAGCCACAAGAAATGTTTTCATTTTTCATTTTTAAGATAATAAACACAAGTATACAGAGAACAGAGGATGATAATCAAGAATGTATGGCAAGATTTTGGCAATAAATAAATAAACAATTAAAAGTGCCAATAATGCTGGTACCAAGTCATCAGGGAAAATTAGGTTCAATCACTTGTTCCTTAATGGAGAATGCACAAAAACTATTCTGTCTCTTACTGAATACTATCAAGTTGTCACAAAGCTCTTTAAAATGTCAATAGAATAACTTTTTGTGCAAAGCCAGTTGGAGGTTTAAAGACTCTGTTCAACATTGTGTCATCTTAAAAGCTTACAAACCACTTTTTCATATAAGGACTCTGAGCAGTTTCAAATGACCAGAGTTTGAGACACAAGAAGGTCGCCTGCAGCTCGGATGGCGTGCACTTGCACTTTGTTGCATGAGTGGGTTCAACTGCAAATGCAGGTAGTTAGGTGTGCAGTGATGTGCAACTTTGGTCAGATGCCACTTAGGATAAAGACCTTTTTTTCATTACCGCTTGATGCTGTCACTGTCGACTGAACTCTTTTTGATCTTAATGAGTACACGCTTGGCCTCACCAGGTAAGGCCGCATACTCTGATTCCTCAGCCCTGTTAACACAGGAGCAGGACAGTTTAGGACAGATTTAAAAATTTCACCTGCTTCAAAAGAAGCATAGCTAACATTTTTTCTGCCTTCCCCAGCCACCTGTATTGCTGTTGAATAAAAATGTGCATTAAAGCTCCTAACAAGCTTCTATTTTTACATTCCTGCTTGTAAGCAGTTTACCTGACTGATGAAGAAATATGATGAAATAAAGAAGCTGGCTGAGAGCAGGAGGCAGGACTGAGCAATCATTAATGCAGCAGGTATGCCCCACATTGTTTTCGACTGGCAGACAGCCAGGTCAGAGGCTGAAAAACAGTACTCACAGCCATGCATATGCATCATAGGACCAAAGAGTCTTAAATACTCAAACAAACTGATATGTTGTAAAATAAGTGCAATATATTTTACATCAAACTCCTCAAAGGGAAATCAGAAAATGTAAAATTATGCAAACATGTAAACATTTTTACATTTAAAAACCATTGAAAATCAAAAGCTTGAAAAAATTTTATGTCTAAATGAATAAAATATATATTTTTAGAAGAATCAACTGCCAAAGTATTAGTTAAATAAGGGGTATTTATTCAACAGTATGCAAAATAACTCTTAGTGTTTTCTGGTTAGATTTCCTGAACTGTGACACACAAATTAATTAAAATCCGGTGTTTAGTGGCTCCTAAAATGTCTAAACGATACTGGTTAAAAAGGAAAAGACCATTAAACAAAAGTAGGATGGTTTATCCAGAATTTGGTACCATTTGGAAACCATTTTGCATTGTTGTTTTTTTATTTATTTTCAAAGTATTTAGGTGCATGTCTTTTTTTTAATTGGGTGTTTTCTTAAACTAAAGGAGATTTATAAATTTATAAATAAATAATAATGTTTAACTTCCTGCGCTTGATACTGGATGGCTTCTACGTTTTGTGGGAAAGTTGGAAAATCAATTATGATGCTGCTTCGCTGAAAATAACTTCTAAGTAACTAAAGATTTTACATATTTCCCCCCTTTCCTTAGAGTCTTTTGTCATCCTTACTAAACACTGATATTACCACACTACCACCTCAGCCATTATCTCTATGTTTTCATGTTTACTCAGCCAAGTTTTCCAAGGAGAAAGAGAACATCATCTTCATTTTCATACTGAAACAACTCTTAAAAGCCTTTGCAGACTGAGGTAATGGAGTTTGTAAAAATTTGTCCAGCACACCTTTTTTTTATGGTATTAAGGTGTGGGGACTGAGTTAGCCATGGAAGAATGTTGGTCCATTTCTGTTTTAGTTTTAGGTTTTTGATTCATTTCCCACCAAAAGATCATACTATGACATATTTTTATGAGAATTCACTATTCAATCCCCTCCAACAGCCTTTAAAAGAGAAACAGGCCCACAGCATCACAGCTCCAACACCGTACTTAACAACATACTGCACTTTTTTTTTTTTTTTATAAATCTTTTATGTTGGATCCATCGTCATAAAAAAAAAACAAATGTTAGTCTTATCTGACTGAATTACACCGCGCCAGTTAAAGTCTCAGATGAGGTAAGCTAACTGTATACCTTTGCAATCAAATAGGAAGTTTTTTATGGTATCCTTCACCAGCATGTAGTCAGGCAAGAATTTTTTCACCTCCCTCTCCACTGACCTAACTCTTCTTAATGGCAACATGACTCCTTGTCAGGTTTTTGTTTGTCACAAGTTCATTTGTTTAAAACTTAGTAATTACTGCTACTCTGGTGGCAGATATGGGCAAGTTCAGGCAAGTAGATATTTGTTTCTTGACATTTCCTGAATTAGGAGGAACATATTTCTCTACCTAAACTATCTTTTGAAATTTTAAAGAGGGGCTAATTGAAGTAGGCCTCTGTTTCACATTGCATTTTTTCAGTGATGGGCAGTAGCGCCGCTACATGTAGCGAAGCTATTAGTTTAACTACATCTTCCAGTAGCTTGACCGTAGCGTCGATGCTTTATTTATCAAGTAACTTTCCTGTAGCGACGTTATTGTTTTGATCAAGTAGCGACGTAGCGTCCACAAACGCTACAAAATCCAGGGCAAAACTAAGAAATGAAACCAGGTTTTCTATTTTGAAACAACAATCAGCCACAAGCTACTGTAAATAGCAGTTTCAGCTGACGCTCCTATAAGTGGCGTAGTAGCACAGGCACACTCAGTAGGGTTAAACAAGCGCACCCTTTCCGAGGCTGTCGTTCTATTGGCTGGAAAGGTTGCTAGGCAACGATCCAACTGCAGTCTGGAGAGCAAAACAAATCCGCAAGCAGAGCCTACGGGTTTGCGAGCGTAACAGAGCGCGGTTTGTGCACGAAGAGAAGGAGGCAAGCGAGAGGAGAAAATATCTGTGCAAGAAGGATTAAATCTGAGAGAAGAAACAAAGAGAGAAGAGAAGATATTTGAGAGAGAGCGCATGTTTTGAGTGTGAGCATTATAAGTTTTGAGAGCAAGAAGATGAAATTCTTTTCTCAAATTGAAATGATGTGCTCTTGCATTATGGCAGGATAATTCTCCCATATCTATGTGCCACTAAGATACTCTAATTAGAGAGCAGTAGTGAAACTTCCATATTGTGTTTTCATGGCCTAGTTTACCTGACAGGATGTTTACATAAATCTGTTTTTAGGCTGTGCACAGATAAGATTTTTTATGGAGGAACAGCTCTACCATATATAAAATAAATACATAAATAAATAAATGCTCAATAAATAAATAAATAAGCCTTCAATTAATTGCCTCCAAAAATACAATGAATAAATATGTAGGTAGAAATTAAATTAAATGGTGAGACATATATATATGTATCTCTTAAATAGCTTCTTTATTTTTTCACCTTCTTTTGTAAACAGTTTTGTTTGTTACTTGAATCAACTGTTTAATTGAGGTCTTTGTTAGGGTTTTGTTTTCCCTAGAGATGTCCATTGAATGCAAACTCATAGCCATGTCTCGATGTGTAGAACACTACACAGTACCTTTAATTTGGTTCTAATAACAGCAGATTGTTTACTAGTTTGTCTACTAGTAATTACTTTAGTTTTTATTTTAATATGCTGATCATAAAGCAATGTTTACACTGTGATATGTCATTGGCTGATCTTTAATAAATATTTTAACTAGTGTGTCAGACTCATTTTGAATTGACATTAGGTTGGTACAACGTTAAGTAGCTTCTGATGTAGTTAAGCTACTTTTAACACATTAGTGTAACTTAGCTTGCTATAATTCTTTAGGTGGTAGCTTTTGTGTAGTGAAGCTTAATTTATTGTTGAGTAGCTCATAGCTTAGCTCACTACACTGGACAAGTAGCTTGCCCAACACTGCATTTTTTGCCCTAATGCGATAGGAAGTCCCAATGTATCAATTAAATTAGTTGAAAAGTAAAATATAAACAAAATAATTATGTTTCGGGTATATTTGAATAATAGGAACTGAAAAGGTTGCAAATCACTGGGTAATTGCTGATCTTCCTCAATTAAAGTTTGCAGTTTACACAATTTGTGACAGTGAGATTATACTGTTTTAACTTTGCCAATGGTATTTTTCTTTTTTTGTGGGTTTGTTAAACTCTACTGTGAGGCTTTAATGTATTGTGGAAATGTGTTTTAGCCGCCTTATCATGAGAGGATGATAAGAATAGACAAATAAAGGATATTAGAGATGGACACCTGTGTTTAACCTATCCTATCACAATACATCTGTGGCCTATTCAACAATACAAAACATCAAATAAACTTAGACCCCTTCTCTCCTGACTCTGACTCCCTCAAACATGGGAGGGTTGCTGCAAGGCTTCTAACTGATCCCACCAAAACCCATCAAATGTGGCTGGTGTGTCTGTTTGCACAGTAGTAAAAACCTAAAAGAACCCCTCCTCCTCTATCCCACCCCTCATTCTCCACCATAAACCCTCCTTGTTTTACACAGGATCTCCGTAAAGGAAAAAAAAAAATCTAAAAAAAAAAAACTCACTAAACTAGTCATTTTGCTTTAAAGTATTATTTCAATCTGCATGAACCTTCGTAAAGACTCATCCAAAACTGCATATAGGTGTGTGTCTCCCTGCGACTGTGTGTGGGCTGAGACCCTTGTCCGCAGCAATGACATATAGAGCCGGTGCTATTAGCTCAGTGCCAGGTGAGTCTCTGAGCAAACAGAGCAAACAATAGCTGTAGCCCATCTCCTCCTGTCAGCCCAGCTCTCTAAAAGCCAGCCATTGTTCTGCTCACACACTCTGCATGCATGTGTGTGTAATCTCACTGTGAAGATAGCCCCACTGTATACAGGTAGAGATGCACACCAACATGTACAAACCCTGCACAGACTCAATGAGACGTGTATTCAGGTGCAGTTGTTGTTCAGCATCATTGGAGTGAATTAGGCAAACACTTTATATCTCTGTCTTTGCAATAAAGTTGCTCAATTGTGAAGTTTTTTGTTCTCCAATGCATTTTGTTACTCTACCATGGTATAAAAATAATGCTGCCCAAGTATTTGTACTCTTGTCTTGACAGATACAGTTTGTATTAGAAGATTCCTGTCATCCTGGGGTTTAGGTTAATGATGCAAATGTGGAAAGTCATCGATATCCAGGTTGACAGCTGGTCCATTTATTACAACTGATGGTAAGTATGAAACTGAACCACATGCTGCCTAAGCAAAGATGAACACACTTGTGTGTAAACCAGTTCTTGTAGCTTTTTCTATTTAACATTTAACTCCTTGCAGATTTAATTTTCCATTTTTTATTGCTTAGTTTTTTTCTTTGATGTCAAGTACACTTTAAAAATAAGATATCAACTCTTATCATACTTATACTTTATAAATATTACACAAATCGGCCATTTAAATGAGGCTACTATAGATTATACACATTTACTATCTGGCAAAATTATAGCTCCAATCTATGTCTAGGATCTATCCCTGTGAGAGTATCCAGGTCTCTAGTTCTGGACTTCAAAGAGCTGCAATCATCTCAAAATCATATCGACTGCAATAACTAGGAACACCTGCTAAATATAAAACACTGTAACACAACTTCTGTGATATAGACACTAAATAAGCTTCAGTTTATGGAAACTTGCTGCTAAATTCTTTTTCACAGACCTCCTGTGGTCTCAGCTCAGTATTTGGGGTTGGCTTCTGGACTTTGGCCTGTTGCACCATCTTAATGTCACAACTTTTTATTTTGGTCATTCTGTTGCAGTTCACAGCATAAAGCAGAACTGCACATTGTTTGGTTAAAAGTTTTTACTTTCAGACTTAAAACCATTTGACTAAGTAATACTTTATTGTGCAGAGAAGTTCTTGGTGAACATATTGTTACTTTTGTCTCAAAATTGCTGAGGTTTGGTGTTTTCTCCTGGCAACCTTTCCAAAAAGGCAAAACCTTGCTTTTTTTTCTGGTGGAACATGTTAAATATTTGCATTCAATGTATCAAATCTGCTCTTGAGTGTTTGCATCTTATCTTATATGCATAGTCTGACCCAGAGGTGGAATTTTTTTAATCACTTTATTTAAGACTTGGATTTATTCTGCTTTTGATAACTTAAAAATGTTAGGAAATATCCTCCTTTAATTGATTGAGAGTCGACAGTTCTTAGAGATCATAAATACAAAATCTTTGCTTTTCAAAGTTTAACACGTGTTAAAAATCAGTAGCATAGAGTTCGGCATCAGAGAGGGAATAAAAGTTGATTGAGTCCTTCAGATGCTGATTTGATATTTAGGCCTTTTTAGTTAATTTTTAAGTATTTTGTTATGAGTTATAATTGATCAAAGCTTGTATTTAATTAGATACATTTTAAGTTACATAATGATCTTCAAAATATGTCAAAGCAAAAGTCGTCTTATGTTGGTATCATACAAAAACGTCAGGAAAGTAGGTATTGTTGCCTGCTAATTTAAATCACAAATGCAAAATCTAGATAAAACAGAAGCACCAATATTACTCTGGGAGGTGGAAGTGATATTCTAAAGGAGTTAAATGAAATACATTAATTAAAGAAATACCAGAAATAATAAAAAACATAAAACATTAAAATATTTTCTACCTTGGAAACACCAGCAGTCACCTCTATAGTCAAGGACTATCTGTCAGTGAGGTATAAACCTTTAACCCTCTGTGGGTCATTACAATATGATCCTGGGTCAAAAGCTGTTTAGAAGACAAAAGTGATAATAGCAATTTTTTTTTTCTCAAACGAATCAAGCATGCATTCATTTTAACCCGTATGTTACAGAACAAATATGTTACAGAACACTTTAGAAACACAGTTGAGCAGCAGTTGTGTAAAAACTTGCAACAGTGAATGGAGGCAGCTCAAAGTCTCCTCTTCTGTACATAATTAGTCAGTGTTGTTATTTGAACTACACAGCAGAAGTGTAGGAGCCGCTTCATTATTTGAAAGATGTGCAAAGCCAGCAATTATTTTTCTCACAGCCACTGCATGAAAAGTGAGATTTTCGTCCCCGTAAACCCCCGTAAACTCCCGCAGATCTGCCTGATTTTCGTCAGTTTCCGACAATTTGCAATCCGTGCTTGTCCGCGTTTGTCGTGCCACAAATTGTCGGAAACGTACCGTGACATATGTGGAGAGCGATCAGCTGTACTAATGGCCCTAATTAGCATATGAATACAGCAAACCCGCGCGGCTGGCCAAGTCTGGCTTGAATAACCTTCTCAGTATTGGCTGAAACCACTATTCTCAAACAAGTAAAATCGCTCGTGATTGGCAGCAAAACCACACGTGGCCACGCCAGGCTTTAATTTTCTTACTGAGTATTGGACGGAACCACTTCTTTTTAAACAAGTAAAGTCGCTTGTGATTGGTGGCATATATATATATTTACATATAAATTTACATATATATTTATTCATATATATATATATATATTTATTCATTCATATATTTATTAATTCATATATTTATTCATTCATATATTTATTCATTCATATGGTGTGTATTTATGTTATCCTACACTACTACACAATTATTATGCTACCATCAAGGACATGAATGAATTTATACAGGAAATGAAGATTTGCCAGGAAGCTGTTTATGCAAAGAAAGAGCTTTATTGAAACACAACTATATACAACGCGTATCCAAACACATGCGTTTCTAAAAATTAAAAGTCCGTGAACGGTCCGTTTGCTTCCTCGGGGTTGGAGGCAACTGGCAGCATTCCCTCCGAGGCAGGTCCGATGTGCAGACGCCTACTGTGCGTGGCCCTGTACTTCGGCATCGCTTCTAACCGGCACTGCAGCTTAACACAGAATTCAGTGAGATCCGGCCTACGAAATGGCGGCGACCGTACAATCCATCCAGAGACACCGCCGAGGAAGGCGGACTTCCAGAGTTCCACTTCCTCATCTGCTAGCACACTCTGCCTCGCTTTCAGCAGCTGAAAAAAAAAACAATGAATCAGCGCACTGCGTATGGACACAACACATCTATTAATGCACCTGAAAAATAGTCACCAAATAAAGTCTTACCCTCTTTCTTCTGGCCCGACTCCGAGCAGATAGCCTCCGCACGCAGCGTGTGGCTGGCTGCGTATATCTGAAGCTCCTGCGTACCGTCTGAAAATACGTCTTACAGGCAGCTGGAAAACAATTAAATGAGAGTGGTATAAATAAAAAATCAAACGCAAGTCACAGTAACAAGGAAGGAGAAAACATTAAAACAAGTCACTTACACACAATGTCGTCTTTATCAATATCGTGCAAATCTGGACTTGCCGAGATGGGAGGTCTGTGAAAACAAAATGTAAAAGCTATGATCGGTATCCATCCGTATCCATTGCCTTTTACCGCAGAATGAAAGCATATTCTTTAAATCTTACCCTTGCTCCGGTTCATAGCGCCTGCAATTAGTCTCCGAGTTGTGAAGACGGCGTACTGCTTCCTGTAAATCACAAAAAATACACTTTAATAAAGCTTGTTCTAGCAAGGCTACTATTAGCCGCTATTAGCCATAGCTCAGGCTAGGCCGCTTTTAGCTTAGCAGGCAGTAATCGAACATATATTTACCGCTTGCATCTCTTCTTTGAGTTCATCTTGTTCGATGCAGAGTCGCCATCGCGTCCAAGAGGAGTTTTACCCCGAAATCCAGAAGCTCCAGACCGCTGCACAAAGCAAAGCATACATCCTCCACTGTGGCTGCACACCGCCGTTCTGAGTTTCTTGGAGATCGTAGGGAGCATGCGCGAGATGAACCAGGGTGTCCGCGGATCAATAAAAATAATTTAAAAATCATTCTTTTTTTTTTTTTTTTATCAAGGCCTTAATTGGCACTAAAATTATTTAAATATGTTTATCGAAGTATTTATAATTCTTTAATAAAAAATGCTTATAAAAACAATTTCGTCAGATATATTATATCGCTCCAGGCGGAGAAAAAGCTAGAGGATATATATATACGTATATATGTATGTGTGTGTGTTTACATACATACAGGAGTCATGGAACTCTGCTTGCAGCTCCTTCATATTTCATGTACACTAATAACTTGTGTACATGGTTCTTGATGATGGCATTAAAATCATTTCAAATAGCATTAAAATAGCATTAAATTAGAGTCACTCATTCCTGTATGAACCCTGTGAGTGCTTAATTTAATATGACATATTAAAAAAATCCCACCATCATCCAGCATATGTTCAGTTTCTGCCCAAATATATATGTAGATTTTTGTAACGGGGATAAGGATAATTCAAAACTGCTTTTTTTTAATGAACTTGTTCACTACTTCCAAACTCAGCATCTCTTTTCATTCCTGTAATAAGAAGTTTCTTTTGAATGGATTTGATTAAAGTTTAAGTCCCTCGGTATAAAATAAATATTTTGATCGAGATGAGAAATCTGCTTCCTCGTTGGTGAATAACCAATAGTTTGGATCCAATCATTTAAATAAACGGTGTTAGTTTTTTATATATATATATATATATATATATATATATATATATATATATATATATATATATATATATATATATATATATATATATATATATATATATATATATATATATATATAAAAAACTAACACCGTATATATATATATATATATATATATATATACGGTGACATATATATGGGGTGACATATATATATATGGTGACTAACACCATATATATATATATATATATATATATATATATATATATATATATATATATATATATATATATATATATATATATATAAGAATTGTGCTATAATTTCTAGTCAACGATCTGTTGCTGCTATATTTTAATTTGACGAACCGGAATTTGTCGATGTTCTTTTTCCTGTTTGGTGCGATTGCAATTGCGGATCTTGACCTAGCCGGACCTTATGACCACAGTGTACCAATCTTCTCATGGCTACTTCCAACAGGATAATGCGCCATGTTATAAAGTGAATCATCTCAGACTCATTTCTTGAAACTTTTCCACTTAAGTAATTGTGAATTGAGCATATTGACAGACAACATTTTATTTTTTATCTTAAATGCAATTTTTTTTTTTTATAATTACTGCTCTAAATGTATTGCTCTGTCAGCTAAAGATCTGTTTTGGTCTCTATACTTTAATTAAATAAATCAATTCAAGCTAAAATGTAAGAGGCTATACTAAGCCTGATCTCTTTGTATCAGAGAATTTCTTACCCAGAAAGATGTCACTTGGGGTAAAACCCCCCCTGCAACCCTGGTTTGCATTTGTATAGCTCACAGCATGTTCATTTACATGTTAAAGCCTCCCCTAGAATTCAATGGGGGGGAGGCATGGGGGGAACACTGCCTAAGAGAGTCCACGTCAATTTCTGACAATTTACGGGAGTTTTCGGGTGAAGCCTGCAAATTGTCGTAAACTGCCGCTAACCTGAAGTTCCACGACAATCTACAGTGCCGCATATTGACGAAAATCCCACTTTTCATGCAGTGATATTTATTGCCATACTTTGGGCCACTTAATACCAATTTAGCATGCTGACCTATGTCCTTATGACCACAGTGTACCAATCTTCTGATGGCTACTTCCAACAGGATAATGCGCCATGTTATAAAGTGAATCATCTCAGAATCATTTCTTGAAACTTTTCCACTTAAGTAATTGTGAATTGAGCATATTGACAGACAACATTTTATTTTTTATCTTAAATGCAAATTAAAAAAAAAAAATTACTGCTCTAAATGTATTGCTCTGTCAGCTAAAGATCTGTTTTGGTCTCTATACTTTAATTAAATAAATCAATTCAAGCTAAAATGTAAGAGGCTATACCTGATCTCTTTGTATCAGAGATTTTCTTACCCAGAAAGATGTCACTTGGGGTAAAACCCCCCCTGCAACCCTGGTTTGCATTTGTATAGCTCACAGCATGTTCATTTACATGTTAAAGCCTCCCCTAGAATTCCATGGGGGGGAGGCATGGGGGGAACACTGCCTAAGAAATTCCACGTCAATTTCTGACAATTTACGGGAGTTTTCGGCGAAGCCTGCAAATTGCCGTAAACTGCCGCTAACCTGAAGTTCCACGACAATCTACAGTGCCGTATATTGACGAAAATCCCACTTTTCATGCAGTGAGCATCATGCAGTGTGGTCCACAGCCCTCCAAAATACTCATATGCAATATGTTGCTCATTCTGCTTAGACTCCACAATGAATGAGATGCTTTTGCAGTTTTTTTTATCATAGAAAAGTATTCTGGAACCACTGCAGTGAACAGTTACTGAGTTGTTCAATTATGTACTGTTCTGACTTGTTATGTGTTAATAGAGAATGAAGCTACTCTGAAAGCGGATGTTTTTTTCAGGGACCAAGAAGACCCAAACAGGGAGACCATAGCGCTGACTTTTGATAGATATGCATGAACAGGAGCAAAGAATAGGGCTGTTTCCCCCCCAGGCCTGAAACTGATGATGGAGTGGAGATAGATGAAGTTGGTCAGTCTGAAGACTGCTGGTTAGCGAGACGGTCTGCTGAGCTTTATAGGGAGATCCAGTGGACTGTGTGAGCTGATACTAGAGCTTCACTTAGGGACCTGGAAGACAGAAGTCCAGCTGGATAACACAGGTTGAGAGAACCTGTCCATGATGAGCAAGCATGGAGCGACAGTGGAGGGGGAAAAACTCCCCGTTGGGAAGAAACCTCTGGCAGAACCAGGTTCAACATGGCGGTCTTCTGCCGGACCGGTTGAAATGAGATGCAGAACACAGTAATGAACTCTGATGAAGCTTTAGCTACGATGGTGGAGGAGGGGCTGGGAGTGGGTTAAAACAGGGTCATCTGAGCAAAGTCAAACAGCGCAACCACCGCTTTTGCACCAGGCAGCAGACAAGTGTGGATCAGAGGCCTTTCAATATGAACTTTGGATGCCGATTGGTTTTTGTGGAGGTGTCGGTCAAAGCTGATGGGCTGTGTCGTAGGTGAATGTAGGAGAGCAATCAGTTTCTTCAGTTGAACTTCCGCCTAGGCTCCATAATATGCAGTCATTCCTTTGCAAAGACCAGGATC
>NW_024038203.1:0-68496 GCF_016077235.1 Cyprinodon tularosa
GGTGGTGACTAGTTACACGCCGAAGTTTTTTAGGGACGAGAGGAAACTATAAGCTATAATAATAATACGCGGAATAAATATGTGCAATAGTAATAGGTGGGCCATGCCTTCGGCATGTGGCCCCCCTAATAATAATACGCGGAATAAATATGTGCAATAGTAATAGGTGGGCCATGCCTTCGGCATGTGGCCCCCCTAATAAATATGTGCAATAGTAGTAGGTGGGCCATGCCTTCGGCATGTGGCCCCGCTAATAAGATTCCTAAAAATGGATGAACAGCAAGACTGAGATAAGTTGCAGCGTTTTGCACCATATGCATATGTTTAAAGACTTTATTAATGATTTGCTAGAGTATCTGAGAACAGAACAATTTCTTAGATTTAGGTTGAAACATTTCTTTAAGAGCTCTGGTTGGATTTTCAGGGGGTCTTGTTCTAGTTTCATTTTTTCTTTCCCTCCAGCTTTTCTCAAGAATTTAGGTATCCTTCTTCTCTTACAGCATGATCGGCTTTTCGGTCCCTGCAGCATAATGCTGCCACTGTCATGTTTCACCATCGGGATGCTGCAATCACTGCGTTAGTTCTGTTTTTTTTTTTAACAAGCACAGCATTTTGTATTAAGGGCAGGGTAGTGTATTTTCATCTGATCAGTTACTTTTAATGTCTTTAGGCATGCCATTTGTCAAATTACCCCATATGAGCTGTGGATCCTGGTCAGCTCCTCTTGGCAGCTCTCCTTTAATGGTTTCCTTTCCTGGCTTCTCAGATGGGCTTGTCCTGCCTGTTTTGCTGTTCATTTATACTTCCGCTTTCAGATGAAGGATTGAGCAGATTTCTGTGAGACTTTTAAAGCTTGCTATATTTTTTGTAACCTAGCCTTCTCCCAAAGCTTCTCCCTGACCTGTCTGGTTGGTTCATGATGTTTTCTAACAAATCTCGAGGCTTCACAGAACAGCTGGATTTTAGGGGTATCGCAATCCGTTATAAATATTGGATATCGGTCCAATATTAACTCAAAAAATAATATTGTATTATATTTTCCAGCATCAAAAATCTCAAATATTTTCATGCGGATAGAATTACTTTGTTTCTGTTTCTTTAACTCATTGATAAATATTACATGGGTCAGTTATTTTCATACGTTTTGTTGTTGACAATTTTTCTTATACTGATTTCAGTTGATAAAGCAATTTCTAGCATTCTACTGTACAAAATAAGTCATAAAAATATGCTTTATTTGTATCAGGTCAATATCGGCAAGGAAAAATTGGTATCGCTACTGGATTAATAATACCTTAAATGACTATGTTAGCTCATTTCTGAAGGCGTTTGGTTGGAATGAATTTTAATTCAAGGTGCTGAGTAAAGCCAATTGAATAGAAACACACAAGACTCTTTTTATCTGTAATAAGTGACCCTGTGTATTCCGATTGTTTGACATTATTCCTTTCCGTTAGTTCTTCATAAAATACATCAAATTCTGATAAAATGAGACAAACCTGTAAACATTTTGGCTCTATGAGATGTTTTTGCCTGACTTTGTTGGGTATATTTATGCCACATCTACACTTGAAGTCTGTAAGCAAATCATCACAAACAGATTCTCTCATGTCAGGGCGCAGTGCTTTCATAGGGCTCGGCTTTGGGGACCGAGGGGACGCCTTTGATTTCAACGTGGCTCTGCAGGATCATTTCAAGTAAGCTAAACCATTCCAGCCAAAATCCAGTAAATTGTTCTGCTTGATCAAAACAATTTAATTTAAAAAAGAAAGAGTTTTGAATATAATAAATTTAAAGCTACTCTTGAATATGTATGAAAAACAGTTTTCATGCATTTATTTAAAATTACATGTGAGGCAGCTCTGTGCTGACCTACTTACAGATGTACAGCAGACTGATTCTGTGAGTTTTTATTTGTTTTAAACCCTTAGAAAAATAATTCAGACCTTGTTGTCCTGCAAAGTGCTGCCTAGTTTTTGAATCCTCACTGAGTCTTTGTCTCTCTGGATCCCTACAGGTGGGTGAAGCAGGAGAGTGAAATCAGCAAAAACAGCCAGCTTGGCAACATTCAACCAAAGCTGGATTTGGGCTTTAAGGAGGGACAGACTATCACATTGAATATAGGGGTAAGAAAACATCTTATTCTTCCTTTATTCTCTAATTGTTTTAATATTTTTATGAACATTTATTTCCCATGATACTAAGGAATATTTATCAAAGACACACAATTTGGTTTGCATCAATCAAAACTTTAAATAGTTTCTAGAATTAAGTTTTGCAGCATAATAAACAGACACTAGAAGAAAGCACAAAATGTTCTAAACACATTTGAACCAGCAGTAACATTTAGCATAAAGCAACACTTTAGGTACCACTTTTTCCAAAGACTGTTAATAGAAATATGTGTATCATAAAAATGTTTGCGTATTTAATTCAAACCATAAACTTGCTCATTTCCTCCCCTCCTAATCCTTTAACTTGGCTTAAATTTCTTCCATAAACAGCAGGGGAAAAAGCGGGATAAGCCCCGTCCACAAGGCTCAGCGGGAGTTGGACTCCTTCCACCGCCACCTGGAGGGAAGATAGCTCCGCCTCCTCCATCAGGCTCATCCAACCACAACATGGTCCCCCAGACAGCCAGCACAGCCTCAGGTTAGTGGAACAACACATTAAAGCTGCAACCAGGTCAATATGGTGTTGGTGAGCTGATATGAAAGTAACTGGTCTAATAATGATGGAAGTCTGGCGCCTTGGGCGGCTTTAACCTACATGAGTAACCCATTTTCTCAATCTTTATTATTTGGCGCATATCTGGCTTCAGGAAATGAGTGTCGGCTGTAAGCTGCATTAAACGGTTATTTTTCTTTGTTTCTGACAGGCTGCCTCTTGGAGCTGGACAGTAGTAACTCTAACACAGTGGTCCAGTCAAATCAGGGTTCAGATGTACTTTGGGGAGAATTCTCAGCTCCTGCAAGGTAGATTTCAAACTCAGCAGTGATGGAGACTTTGTGCTCAATGTAGATTCTCACATTTTCATAATACTGGCTATGCAGTGATAATATTTTGGCTATTTCCCCCCACAAATCTTTTACAATTTAACAATGACTTAATACAGTGTTTTTCAATCCTGGTCCTCAAGGCACCCTGCTCTGCATGTTTTGGATGTTTCTGAGGTTCAGCAAACCTGATTCAGATAATTGCAGTTCAGCAAAGCATGATAATCTGCTATCAATTGATAACAGGTGTGTGAAAGCTGGGAAACATCTAAAACATGCAGGGCAGGGTGCCTTGAGGACCAGGATTGAAAAACACTGACTTAATAGACTTCATTTTTATACATTGACAGACATTGTTGTTTTATCTCTGATTTATTTGCTCAAACCTTTTTTGTGTGTGAGTAGCGCAATAAAATAATTAATACATATGATGTTCTTTTGTTTTCAGCTTTTAATTGTAAAGATTGCACATTATTTTATTCTGTTATTTTTGTTTTGTCTTTTATGTAGTGAAATTCCGTAAGAAACAAAAGCAAGTCTAAATCCCCTGTTTGTGCTCTGACTTTCAGTTCTGTTCCTCCTCCTTCAACACCTCAGAACTCCACAAACTGGATCCAGTTCTGATTCGCCGCTGCTTGACGTCAGCCGTGGTGTTTCATCTCGCCTGCGTTCGTGTCCATGGCTTCGTGTGAACCACACAGACAGCATCTCCCACACACTCACCCTCCTGGCAGCAGAGTTAACAACCGCCGCCGTTCTGTAAAATCATTCCACTGAAATAAAGCTTCTCTTCAGTCTAAAATGCTGCCGACAGCAAATGAAGCATTAATGAGTTAAAGCCATGAAGTTCATATGAGCCATAAACAACAACTAATAAGGGCTATGAAGCTGGTGTTACTCTTCATGTATTTGCATCTTTTCGCCTGTAGGGGGCAGAGCTATCTTTTGTTGCTGCATGAATTTACATTTTATTTATGTGAGGGCTCCATCTGCTGGCACCAAAGAGAACTAAACGTCTAGACTTAGCAGCTCTTTTTGGTATTTGGTAAGAAATTGAACAAGCAAAAAATGAAATAGACTTACAGAAATATTCTATTGAGATTAAAAGATCTACTGATTAGTATAACTCATCAGGATTAGCCCCTAAGTATGTTTTATATTTTTTTTTTATAAAAAAGAAATTTGAGATTTTTTGAAATGATAAAAAATACATAAAACTTGTAGGGTAGTCCTGCATTGGATAGAATTCATTTGTTTAAAACCCTTTTGTATGAATTTATTTTGGTAAAAAAGGTTAAATTAAATGCGAGCTTACAAAAATTACCATTGGGATTAAAATTGTGCTGCAGAATGGATGTTTAAAATGAGGTTTCTTTATCCTGATAAATATATACAGATATATAAGTAAAGTTATGGTATAAAACCAAGTTTAATTTGATTACAGATTGCTCTGTCTACTGCAACAATTATAGTGGATGCAAATAATTATTTTCTTCTATCCCCACTCTTTAATTAAACAAACTGTAGAAGTTTAATGGAAAAAGGAATGACCTTGAGAAAGCTTTCTGGAGAGGTGGCGAAACGTCTTCAAATCTTGAAAACCAAGTCCAGTGGATATTTTTTGAATTTTTACGGAATGACCTTGTCTGATCTAAATAGGCCTTAAAACAAGATCAAACTGGCCATACTGCTTTTGAGCTGGAAAAGAACAGCTTTGTGCAGTAAAGTGCAGCTAAGATCAGAGACTCTTAGAGGCAACACTTGTCTATGATGGCTTAATCTTCAGAATATCATAAGGATGCGAACCTGTGGTGGTTTCTGTCGAACCACAGCTCTGCTTTTGGCATTTCCGCTTTCAGTGTGATCACTGTGAAGTAGTTGTAGAGTTTAATTTGATGTAGGCTGTGCTGCTGCTGCTTCAATTGAGCAGTCTTTTTTTAAGGGAAGGTAGAATAATAATCTGCTTCGTTCTGATTCAATACTGAGCTTTTCTCTGAGAGCACTAATATTTTCTGCACAATAATAAAGTAATTCTGTACAACCTGCCCCCGCGACCCGACCCCGGATAAGCGGAGGAAGATGGATGGATGGATGGATGGATGTACAACCTGCAGCAGATGCCCTTGCTTGTACACTGGGGCTTGAACCCAGGTGCCCTGTATTAAATATTTGGAATAACTACAAGTCTATGTATGTATTTATGTAGCAGGTTTTAATCCAGTTTGATCTGTAGAAAAGTATCATAAAGACATTGCAACAGTTTGCATCATTTGCAACCTTGCATCATTTGAAGGCATTTTTTTCAGGTAAAGTTGTTGCCTGGTAAGCAGGAGAAGCATAAAAACTGATGTGGTTAATAAAAATAGTATTCAGTTTGGATCCTAGAAGAATTTGGCAGATATTTTTGACATTTCCTTTAATAAACCGAATGTTTTACTGTAGAGATCTGAGAGGAGCCGTCAGAGCCGTGGAGGAGAAACAAAATGATTGTCGCTTCAGTCTGAATGTCTAACTGTGGATCTTATTGCTCTTAAATTCTGATGTTGAATTCAGAAACAAGTTTACATTAATTTGTTTGATTTTTGTTACTGGCTGTGAATTAAAATGTCCTGCATAGATATATGAGAGAGATACTCACATAAACGGTATTTAACTGGCATTAAGCTGTCAGAATGACTGTGTTTTATTGTCATGAGTTATGTTTACATTAATGTTATTGCTAGATAAAATATCATGTCCTTCATTTGTTGCTTTTTCCATTCTGGCTGTAAATTCACTGGACTAACACTTGATTTATGACCAATTAAATGAGAGAGAGGCAATAAAACCTTTCAAAGGACGGTTTGAAGTCTGTTTTTATTCAATGTTTTTGGAGCATTTCGCCACAGAGGTTTATGTCTCCAGCACTTATTATGAGAGAGAAGAGACTTTCACTCTTTGGTTTCACCTAAAATATGATCTGGTGATGATGGAGGCTGAAAAACAGGAAATATATCCTGATGCTCAAGCAGCGTGAGAGTTTTTCAGTTTGCGGATTGAAGCAATACACTGCAGGTGGTAATCAATGAAGTCATTAATAGATGGATGTCCTCAACGTGTCCCTGTGGTGTTCATGTTTATAATGCTGCTGTTATGTGTTTTTCTAAGATTTAATATGTTTTTGAGATCAGACGCTTAAAAAAGAGGCAATTTGCTTTATTATTCCACCATAGCCTGAATTTGCAAGTAGAGCAGGAAAAGTGAAAATCACAAATATAAAAGGATGAAAATTGGAAAAAGAAAAATCATTTGTCCTGGCATCTTTTCAGTAGAGCAAACATTTGCTGATGAATCATTTTTTTATGTTTTTATTTAAAGGAAGGACAATAGTCACAATCACAAATGAAACCACTGATGAACAATAATAGGCACTAATGTTTGATCTTACATAATCAGCTTCCAGTGAAATATGAACTTTTATTTATTATAATCTTTTTACAGGGTTTTCTTTTTGGTCTGAAATGTTTTTTCTCCTACCTTTTGCTTTAAACTTTCACACTTTTACTAACACTTTATATACAAATATATTTCAGAGCCTTTAATGAGAAAAAAAGGAAGAAATATCAATGTATGGCTGTCAGTGACTGATGGTTGAAGAGAAAATATGACAAACATGTCATTACAGTAAACTATTCAAAATTCAGATCCGTATTTGCTCAAATTCAGTTTATGTTCTATAACTCTATATTTAGACCATATACATGCCCTGTCCATCCTCTGGTTGTCACTCTGTACTCTAAGAAGCTTGTTAATGAGGAAATTGAGACGGTCATAGTAGAAGTGAGAAATGTTGTGAGACGTTGGGACATGACTTCACCAAGCTGCAGCTTTTAGCTCTGCTGACAGACGGAAACGGAGAGCAGCAGACAGCTGGATGGACGGAGAGAGGGTCTCCCTAAGGAATTATCAGGAACTCAGTTCCTCTCAGAGTTTATGATCAATTCTGTTTACTTCCAAGGCAACATCGGACCATTGTGTCAGCTGAATATGTTGGGAAAGCCTTAATGTCATTCTGAGAAAAAAATATTTGGTGAAAAAATCTGATATTAATTTATTTTCAAAATAATTTTAGAGTGCATCAGAGTTCCCTGGTGCAAGCATGGTGGTGGTAGTATCATAGTGCTTCCAGTCTATATGGAAAACATGATCACTCAGGCCATGGTTCATGCAAGGAAACCAACCAGTTTCAATAAAATCTGCCATTTCTTACCAGATTTTTAAATGTCCCGCTGGTTGACAAATAATTTGCTGGCGGTGAGATGAACTGAAACACATTTATCCAAATATGGGGTGTATGAAAATATATATGTATTCAGTAACTTAGGATATGACCTCTGAAGATGTTCATTTTTAAGCCTAAAATATACAGTGCTGCTTGAAAGTTTGTGAACTAGTTGAGTAGTTTAGATTTTTTTTTTTTTTACCCTGATTTTCTTATTTTTTCATCACCAGTTTTTGTATATGAAATGTCAGGTTTATGTTCATCAATTCCATTCATTTGTTTTGAGGAAAATGTGGGAGTTGAAAGCAAACTAAATGAAAAACAGAATCAGAGCATCTGCAAAAGTAAATGAACCACAGCTGCACTGGTAAAGACAATCAGGTAAAAGACTCAGGTGAAGCACATGTTAGTGCTTGAGTAATCAATTAAGCAGACCAATCAAATGAGACGTCCTTGGGAAAAGTTTGGAGGTGCACTGGTTAAAAGGGAGACGAAACCAAACAAACCACTGTTGTGTCAAGGCATAAAGACCAGATCAACAATGCCGAGACGAAGGGAGACATCTGAGGACGTCAGGAAGAAGGTGGTGACAGCCCATCAGACTGGGGAAAGCTATAAGACCATCTCCAAAAGATTCCAGCTTCATCCATCCACTGTAAGACAAATCATTTACAAATGGAGGGCACTAGGCATCACTACAACTCTGCCCAGATGTGGACGGCCGTCAAAACTTTCACAAAGAAGCACCAGAAAAATAATGATGCAGGTAAAGGCCAACCCACGCATTACCTCCAGAGAATTGCAGACCTCTCTGTCAGCGTCTGGGATAAATGTACATGCGTCTACAATCAGGCGAAATATCAATAGACATGGCATTCATGGGAGAGTTGCTAGAAGGAAGCCTCTGCTCTCAAGAAAGAACAAAACTGCACATTTAAAGTTTGCCAGAGAACACTTGGACAAACCAGAGGCTTTCTGGAAGTCCATTCTCTGGACGGATGAGTCCAAAATTGAATTATTTGGCCACAATCACAGGCGCCATGTTTGGAGAAAAGTAAACACTGACTTTAAAGAGAAGAACCTCCTCCCAACAGTGAAGCACGGTGGTGGAAATGTGAAAGTCTGGGCCTGCTTTTCTGCCTCTGGACCTGGACGACTCCATATTATCCAGGGAACCGTCAATTCCCAGGGCTATCAACAAATTCTTGATCAGAATCTCTTGCCATCAGTCAGGGAGTTGAAGCTGGGACGGAAATGGATTATGCAACAAGACAATGACCCAAAGCATTCCAGCAAAAGTACCAAAGAAGGGCTTAAGAGAAAGAAGATTTGCACTCTGGATTGGCCCAGTCAAAGTCCAGACCTCAATCCCATAGAAATGCTGTGGCAAGATCTGAAACGGGCAGTACATGCCAGATGTCCCTCCAACATCTCTCAACTGGCAGAGTTCTGCAAGGAGGAGTTGACAAAAATCCCAAAAAGCAGATGTGAGACACTTGTTTGTGGTTACAGAAGACGTTTAGTCGAAGTAATGGCTGCAAAAGGCGGTGCCACAAGGTACTAACTGAAAGAGTTCACATACTTTTGCACTTGGCATATTTTCTGTCTTTGACAGATAAAATACTTTTGTTGAATAAATAATAAAAAGATGCATCTTTTTTGTCTTTGTGTTCCTTATCTGGAAGGTCCGCATTACAATTTGAGCTTTGGATGTACATTTTACATGATTATTATAACTTTTCTTTAGAAAACAATGGCCATGTTTGGATGGTTCACAAACTTTCAAGCAGCACTGTATATTTAGAAATGTACGACTTTGTTATTCCCTCATTTCTGTATTAAAACTCCTCAGTCTTTTCAAATCTTTAATATCTTATCTGATGACCTAGTACCAGCTTAGCGCGGTCGGTTGTGTCTGGCAAGGTCCGGTTCAGTTTTGCGTGCCATTTACACTCAGCAGTTATCTCGGTTACCGTGCTCGGACCCGTCTCAGTACAGTTTCGAAAGGGTAGTATAAATGGAGCTATAATATAAGAGTAGACCCTGTATTGACTGCTTTGGCCTATGGACGCTGACGTGATTACGTGGCGTCATCTTGGGGCAGTCGACATTAATATTGTGTATTTGAAGAACATTATTGATTATATGTTCTTCAAATGCACGATATTTATGTCTGTAGAAACACTGTTTAGTACAGTGTTTTGTTTAATTTTTAATATTTTTTTTAACTGTCACTTTTTCTGTTATTTTTATACACATTTTAAGTTCCACCACTAATGATGCTGTAATCGCTAATGCTGTAATCTATTGCTGCTGTAACACCACATTTACTCAATGTGGGACAATTAAGAGATTTTTGATTACATTTGATATATATATATATATATATATATATATATATATATATATATTTATTTATTTATTTATTTTTATTTTTTTTTTCATAGTTTCCACTGCTCATGGACCTGCTGCCTAGGTGGACCAGAACTGACAAAGCTGTAGATGCTGTGATCTAAACCAATACTTACTTTCAGAAACTTTTTTGTGTTAATTAAGTTTATGTACAGAAAGTAAACCTGTACATTAAATTATGTTCTGTTTGCAATCATAAATTTACTGGTATGATTGATTGGTGGTTGGTTTATGTCTATTTTGAATTTATAGCCTATTCCGTCTATTTTTTATTTATAGAGATAACTCCACCAGCCACCACTGGCATTTGCACCAAATCAAAGTAGTTTCTTGCATAACTTCACTTAACTATTTCAAAGCCCTCAGTTTATAGTGATTTATGAACAGGAGTGACTGTAAATGTCTAAGCGGAACTGTATGTCTGGATCTCAGTGCTCATCTGATCTGGGTCACCCCATGCTGTCACACATCCAGCTCATCTCTCCAAGAAGCTCAGGTGTCGTTTTGATTGATTGTAGAAAGAATGGGTCGCAGATTCTCTGAAGACATTGTTCTCCATATCAGAAACCTTCTTCACCATACTTTCTTTGAAGATTTATTACTGTGATACAATATAGAAGAAAAGAAAAGTTTTATTAAAAATTATGATTGATTAATTTGTGAAAATCTGTGATTTCACGGCATTCTAAGATCAGATTATCTTCTAGTCTCTCAAACCAGTCTGATCCAGTCTGGATGGATCCACAAGACGTCCAACATGTGGTTTAAGTCAGTTAAACTAATATTAGCATCACTTTTAAAAGATACATCCTTCAGCATTATATAAAGTTGTCATTAGACGAGTTAATGCTCAGTTTGACTTGAGCTTCTGAAAAAGTTCTGAGCAGCTGCTTGGAGACCGTCTTGTATTCAAAAAACAAGATGTCCTCAGGAGATCTGTTTCCTGCCCGTTTGGTATTTAGTCTGCAGCTTTGCTTTAAGTGTTCCTTTCAGGCAGGTGTAGATCCACTCTTATCAGGCTTCAGTCATGCAAAATTATCAGCGGGCTAGAAATGGTTCTTTGGTGTAGATGAAAAAACTCTGGTATGAAGGTGGGCTGTAAATATGTAATTTAAGAGATTTTGTTCATGTAAAATCAGAAAGAAAAAACAACTTTGATCCTAAATTCATTTAAAAAAAATAAATAAAAAGACAGAATAAAAACCAAATAAAGAGACTGATTATTTCTGTTTTGTTTCAGGGTACAAAGAAGTTTGTTTTTTAATTCCAGTATATAAGCCATTACTTAAAAATATTTACTTTCTTCAGAAATAAAGAGAATCAACTAAAAATGCTGAATTGGTATTAAAACTTATGTGACTTATATTAATTGCCTCTCTTATTTCTGGGAACCCAGAAACAGGTTCCTTTATTATACAAACAATATATTTCCCTAGAGCCTCCTTATGCTCCTGTCAAGTGGTCTATTATCACATGCCTAATTAAGGGGACTCATGAGGCATTCAGGCTCAGGAGAAACTTAAAGACTTTTGGCACTGAACAGAGTCAGCTGCTGCATTTATTACTACAGTTACTATAGCTGAATTCTCCATTTTAACAACAAATCTCTAAAACTAAACTAATCTCTAAAAAATGCATGAAATCAATATTTCCATTGCTTGAAAATGTTCATAACTGAGCAGGTTAACATTTAGCTGAAGAAGCTCAAACTGTAATTGATATAATTGTTTTTTTTTTTTATTTAATTTGATACTCCCACATAAAGCAGTGCATGTTTCTTATCTCATTAGATGGTCCATGAATCAGCTCTCGGTGGAACCATGGCAGGGAGTTCTGAGAAAAGGAGTCTTAAAACAATTGATGAAAACATACACCAAGCATCACTTTTACCATACCATTCATATGATGAAACATGGCGGAGGCAGCATCATGCTATGGAGATGCTTTCATTCAGAAGAGCAGCAAAGCTGGTTAGAGTTAATGGGAACATAGATGTAGATAAACACAGAACGGTGCTGAAGAAAAACATTTAGAATAGCATAAGCTTAGAGGCATGAAAAGGTTTGAGTCTGATGCAGATGTTCACCTTCCAGACAAAGAACTAACAGTCTAAGCTGAAACTGTATAGCTCAGAAAAAAAAAAAAAAAAAAAAAAAAAAAAAAAAAAAATGTTTTATAAACAGCCCACTTTGAGTTCAGACTGGAATCAAACTAGACATCTGTGGCAAAACACCACAAAACACTGATAGAGGATTCTCTTATCAAGTACGACTGAGATGGAGCTGTTTTAGGAGGAAATGGCAGAAATTTCAATATTTAGATGAAGAAAAAAAAAAAAAAAAAACCTGCAGCTGTATCTGCAGCAAAATGTGGCTCTACAAAGTTTTGGCAAATTAAACAACCTATGCCAAATTTCCAACAATTGACTTATTGTGTATAAAATGTTTTCATACTTTTTTTTTTCTGTCACTTACTATCTGCTTTTATTATGTGATTGTCTGTATATCAGACAATATCAGAAAAAAAACAGTTGTGACAGTAACCTGACCAAATAACTAAAGTCTGAAGTCATAAGAATAGACCTTTAATGATAAGAGTTTGAGTCAGGCCACATTAAAGGACCCCAACCTGTGACTCTATAAGGTCATGAGTTAGTTGTTGGGTCAAACCAAGAACTGGTGAACTTCATGACATTGGTAATTTGAAAGATTTAGGAGCTGCTGGGTTAAGCAGTGTCAGAAATCGAATCAGAGCCAAAAGGTCAAATTTAAAGTCGTTAATAAGGTCATTTTATCCCCTAGGTGACCTAAACACACTCCAGAAGTAACATTTAGATTTATAATTGGGTCAGCATCTGTCACTGCTTGATTGCAAATGTGTTAATTCCTCATTTGTTTCCTTTCATATTTCTCACCTTGGTGAGACAGCTATGAAAATCCTAAACACTTCAAACAAAACATTCCAGCTTGGAGTAATACAACTTGGAGTAATAAAGAGTAAACATTTACAGGATTGACATTATAATCCTTTTAAATCTTCAGACATCAGGTCATGATCTGCAGACTTACTCAATGAATTAGTATATGTGGTCTAATGAGGCTTGTTTTTCAGATAAGAAGATCCTTTTGAAAATAACAACTTTTAAACAAGTATTAGAGATACTTTTAATCGACTCCATATTTTTGTGTTCATGTTTTTTAAATAGTTTGATATAATATTGCAATATTACTATAATGCTATACTATAATGTTAAGAATTTAATAAAATAGTTTTACTCCTCAGGTTCTCCTAGCTGGTATTAAACATCTTTGCTGTAATTTATTCTTTGATCAGCTGCTCTCCTCTCAATCTTTCTCTGACCTTAGTCTGACTTCTGAAGACTTTCTCTTTCAATACATGTGCAAAAGATCAAACAGACAGCAGGCTTCATTCCCATATTAGTGAAGCACACAGAGAGGAGATCAGAGTAACATTTATTGGCTGAAAACCAAGCACCAAAACAACAATTTTCTTTTGTTTTCTGGCTGCGTTCTCTCCTTGGTGCAGCTGTAACCTTTGCAAAATCTAAATGTAAAAAAAAAAAGAAAAAAAAAGATTGATGGTTGTCATGTCTAAGCACTTGATCCTTGTTCATGGTGCCAGCTCCAAGATCTAAAAACTACCCAGCGGATTGCTTTGGCATATACATTCACAGAGAGACTTGGCCGGATGATAAGGCTGAAGATCCTGGCACATCTGCGGTGCTGAAAGGTTTTAGTGTCAAACTGATGACTGAGTATCTATTTATGAAAGCACCTGGGAGAGCTTTCCTGGTGGACCTCACAGCGTGTGTCTCTGTACGTGTGTAATACTTCCATGTTGATGTGTGTTCCTACTAAAGGAAGAGGGATGATAGAATGACAGTCAGCTTATGCTATTCTATTATTGCATGCTCATTTAATTCACTGAAAGCCCTTGGGCAAAAATTGTCCAATTTAATGATGATCTTTTATCCCTACCAGGCTCTGACTGTGATGTACGGAAATTGAACTCTGGACTTGTTTATAGCTTGGTTCTGCTGCAGTCTACATACCATTCCTGAGCCAACATGAAGTATTACACTCTCCAAAGTCCCGATCCAAATATAACAAAGAGCTCCACAGATGGTGTCTTAGTCTTTAACTCCACTAAACATTTACAATGTTTATCTTTATGTTCTCATCTTTTTTGGGTTTATTACTGTTAAATGGTCTTGCGATATTATCTTTTTTTCCTATGATGTTAATTACTGTTTTTAGACTGATATTTTAAAAGTTTGTTAATTTGTGTTTAGTTTCTCACTCTTTTTGTGCGTGCTAGTTTCAGGATTTGAATTTATACTGTTATGATGACCTTTTCGTCTTTTGATCGAAATCTTTTTGTGGTTCTGGTGCACTGCAACCTTGAACCCTGATAAAAGCATACATAAAAGTCACAACTGCAGTATTTAAATTGTTTCTAAAAGTCTACAATTCATGGCCCGGTTTTGCTTTTTTTAAACAAATGTTTTAAATGACCTAACTTAATGGAAAAAGATTCCTACACTTTCACTCACACCCTGTTGGGTTTTTTTTTTATAACAAGGGGATTATTTTCAAGAGCTTAAACTAATTTACTAAAAATTGGTTTTATTAAGTAAGTTTTGGTGAGATTTATACATTTCCCACAATGGCAAATGTTAAGCTGAATCAGGTTTGATGTGACGGCCCAGAGTTGCAAAAGCGCTGCACATACATAAACAAACAGCAAATTAAAAATAGTATTGCAAACACAAATATGAGGCTAACACACACACACACACACACACACACACACACACACACACACACACATACACACACACACACACACACACACACGAAAGAAAGAAAGAAAGAATAATGCTGCAAGAGAAAGAAGCTTCAATCACAGAAAATCAAGATCAGCAATCTAGCTGTGCATAACTAGCTGTGTGGCGAGCTACATTGTAGTCAGGAAGCAAGATGGCGCCAGTGTGTCAGGCGGGCCGTCAGCTGCTCCGATTGTTGTTTGTTTTTCTATTGTTTATAACTTATTTTGAACATACCGTCAACACTCTACGGGTGTATGATCGCCAAACACTGTTAGATCTGAGGATTTACGCCAAAAATCTTGTCAACGTCAACTTCAATTATTATGGACAAAAATCGTTGCCTCCTTTCCTATCGGGCATCCCGACATACCTCTGCCACACTCCGACGCCACCCCCGCGGCGAAAACGGCCCCGCCGCCGGGGTAAGCGTAGCGGCTGTCTGGTGAGGCTGAAGGCCGGGTTGGTACGTCCTGATCGAGGTGGATATGGAGCGGGGCTTCGCCTTTGTGTCTCTCGACGTTCCCTGGACCCCGTCGCTGCCTGGTTGGTACCGGTAGCGGGCTCGGATGTGATGTTTCAACCCCGCGGACTCTGCTCTCTTCGTCCCCGCTGGCGCGGAGTAAATCTGGGGAACCTGCGGCCTCTGTGTCGGGCCTCCCGGTCAGCTGATCGCCCTGACCCGCCAGCTCATGCTAGATTTGGCCTGGTAAACGCCAGATCGCTTGTGAATAAATCATTTATTCTTAAGGATTTCTTCATATCCCGGAATTTGGATTTCCTCTTCATCTCTGAGACCTGGCTGAAGGTTGGTGAGTCCAGTGTTTTCACCGATCTTCTACCTGATGAGTGCGCCTTTTTTAACTCTCCTCGGACGTCTGGCCGAGGAGGAGGAATTGCGACTGTTTTTAAGAGTAACTTTGATTGTAAACAGATATCGCTCTTAACCTCCTTTACCAGCTTTGAACTCAGTTTGTTTGAGCTGGGGCATTCTCACAGGGTACTGTGTGCTGTGGTCTACCGGCCTCCAAAATATAACAGAGACTTTTTAACAGACTTTTCTGTGTTCTTGGCTGATATCCTGCCCAAATATGACCGGGTCCTTATTGTTGGAGATTGTAATATTCATGTGTGTTGCCCTGAAAGCCCTTTAGCGCGGGAATTTTTAAATATCATTGATTCTTTTAATCTTGTTCAGTCTGTACTCGGGCCTACACATGAACGTGGTCACACACTTGATCTTGTTTTATCTTATGGTTTGCCTGTTCTTAACCTGGAGGTCTGTGACGCTTTTTTCTCAGATCATATGCCTGTACTTTTTGAAGCTCCTGTTTGCTGTCACATAGTTAAATCTCACGCTGCTGCTCACAGATGCAGAGTGATTAACCCTTCCACTGCTGCTCACTTCTCCGCAGTGTACAGTCAGAACTGCGTTATTCCTGAGTCTTTGTATGAGGATACAGAGGCTCTTAACTCATGGTTTCTCGACACCTGTCAAACTGCCATAGACATTGCAGCTCCATTAAAGATCAGGCAGCAGAAAGCTAAATCAGAGCCTTGGTTGAATGAAACAACCAGGACTGCCAGACAGAATTGTCGAAGAGCTGAGCGAAAGTGGAAAAAGGACAAATTGCAAATATCTTTTCAATTACTGAGAGAGTGTTGGCGTCATTACCAATCCACTGTGAAACAGGCTAAAAGAAGATATTTTTCCGATATTGTTCTTTTAAACTGTGGTAAGCCTTGTGTGTTGTTTAAAGTTATCAACTCTGCTCTGAATGCACCTCAGACTGTAATTGAGGCCTCCCCTGCTGTGTGTGAGAACTTTCTTCACTACTTTATTGATAAAGTCACTTCTACCAGAGCACTTATTTCACCTCCTGCTTCTGATCCTTCGGTGTTTGTCCCCTGCTCTGCTGTGTTTGACATGTTTGAACCTGTGACCCTGCCTTTTGTGCAGGAGATTGTGGGTCACTTGAAGCCTTCAGGGTCTCCAGATGATACTGTCCCACCCCGATTTTTTAAGGAGGTCTTTCCCACTATCGGGCCATCGTGTCTCACAATTATTAATAGCAGTCTGTCCTCTGGAGTAGTCCCTTTAAATCTTAAACATGCAGTCGTGCAGCCTTTATTAAAAAAACCTGGGCTGGATCCTACTGTTCTGTCGAATTTTAGGCCTATCTCTAAGTTGCCTTTCTTCTCAAAAATCTTAGAGAAGATTGTTTATTCTCAGCTCATGGACTTTTTAAATGAACAAAATGTTCTTGAGATTTTCCAATCTGGTTTTAAAACATTGCACAGCACAGAATCAGCGCTTTTAAGAGTTTTTAATGACATCTTTTTAGCTACTGACTCTGGACACTGTGTTGTCCTTGTACTTTTAGATTTGACTGCAGCATTTGATACAGTGGACCATGAAATCCTGATTGCTCGTTTGGAACAGTGGGTGGGCATCAGGGGCTTAGCACTGGAATGGTTCATGTCCTACCTGTCACATCGGACTTTCTGTGTCAGCCTTGATGACTCTGTGTCCTCCACTGCTCCTCTCTCATGTGGGGTCCCACAGGGCTCCGTGCTTGGCCCTCTTTTATTTTCTCTCTATCTACTCCCACTTGGCTCCATTCTCAGGAAACATGGCATTTCCTTTCACTGTTATGCTGATTACAGCCAGATTTATGTCCCCCTCAAAAAGGCTGATTCCTACTCTGTTGAACCACTGTTAAGGTGTTTACATGACCTTAAAGCTTGGATGTCTTTAAATTTTCTGAATTTTAATGAAGAAAAGACAGAAGTCATGGTCTTTGGTGGCACATCTGTGACCCCCTCCCTAGTTGATCTCGGTTCTCTATCGCAATACAGTAAACCAACTGTAAGAAACCTCGGGGTAAAAGTGGACTCAGACCTTAAATTTGACAGCCAGATAAAAGCTGTAATGAAATCTAGCTTTTTCCAGCTAAGGCAGCTGGCAAAGATCAAACCAGTCCTTCAGAGAAAGCACTTTGAGACAGTAATCCACGCCTTTGTGACCACTCGGCTGGATTACTGTAATGCACTTTATGTGGGGATTGCTGGGTCCTCAATTGCTCGTCTTCAACTTGTTCAAAATGCTGCTGCACGTCTTTTAACTGGCACACGCAAGTACGAGCACATTTCACCTGTTTTAGCTTCACTCCACTGGCTGCCCATCCATTTTAGGATTAATTTTAAAATTCTTTTATTTACTTTTAAAGCCTTGAATGGCCTTGCCCCAATTTACCTCTCTGAGCTTCTGCACCCCTACACTCCCAGCCGATCTCTCAGGTCAGCTGATCAGCTGCTCCTGACAGTGCCTAAAGCAAGGCTTAAGCTCAGAGGGGATCGAGCGTTTTCTGTTGCAGCTCCAAAACTCTGGAATGCATTGCCGCTGCACATTAGACAGGCCACCTCTCTGTCTCATTTTAAAACTCTTCTTAAAACCCACCTCTTTTCTTTGGCTTTTAACACCATGTAGAGTGTTGATTTTATGTACACATGTTGATTTTATGTATACACATGCATATTTTTATCCTGTGCGGGCAGTGCTTTTATTTTATTTTATTTTATTACTTTTATTTATTTTAGTTATTTTATCTTTTTGTGCAGCACTTTGGAAACCTTGTTTTTATTTAAACCGTGCTATATAAATAAAGTGGATTGGATTGGATTGGATAACTCAAACCGTTTGGAAGAGTAATTTTGCAGGCTGACTTAATTTGCAATTATTTTAGCTACTTTTGGCATTCTACCTTTAAATATTTTATGCATTTGTCTACTCATAATTTATGTATTTTTAACTCATTTCTAATTTGAATCTATTAATTTATTTGTAGCATTTCTACTTTTTTGTGTTTATTTTCTTATGTGTCTTTTGGGTTAGTCCAAATAATTTGTTTGCTTTTTCCACTGTTTACTTTAAAAAAATGATTAAATTATTGGGTAAAGAATATCTTTATAGGGCAATGTGCTGCTCTCATAAAATCAAATACTATGATTTTCTTCAGTTTCCAAGGCTGTTAATGAAAAAACAAACAATGCACAACACACACAGAATCTATTGAAATACTTTATGATTAATGTCAAAAAGAGTCTTAGTCTCTCTCTATAGATATAAATATATATATATAATAGTGCTATCAAAATTTCCATCCAGTGATACAACAGTATTTCAAGGTGCTACATTTTACAAGTACTGCCGAACTAGTCACAGTGTTATACTATATTTTCCTTTCAAAAGATGATAAAAAAAGTCTCTTTTAACCTCCTTTGTCGTTTTTTCTCATCGCTCTCCTCTCCCCTCCTTCTCTTTCATGGATTTAATTGCACTCTTCTCACTGATCTTCTTCCTCTCCTTCTCCAGTCTCACCCTGTCTTTCTCCATCATCCAGTTGTCTCCAAGGTAACTAAGAGCATCCTCAGGACATCCTCGAAGTTCTGGTCTGGGATCAAGAAGCGACTGGAAGAAGGAGCAGCCTAACTGTGTGAAACATGCAAACTGAGGAGCCACAGATGAGTGGTCCTTCTGCCTGTTTCCATTCAGATCAGAGGATCTCTGAGTGCTGCCTGTTGGTGGTTCTTCCCACACATCCAGTTCATCGTTGGGGCCGTTTTCTCTGTCAAACCAGTCTCGATATTTAATGTAAGAACAGCAGTCGCTGGCTGTCTCAGCCCAGGGGTGACTGCCAGTAAGCATGGCGTATGTTAGGATACCCAGCGCCCAGCTGTCTGTACTGGGCTCTACTGATGTCCAGACTCTCTGTTTCTTTATTTTCTTCCCATCCTCCTGAAAATTACCATTTTCATCATTTGGGCTGTTCCAGCTGTCATCATTTCCTCGGGCAATCTCAGCCTCTGGGGTGCAGTATGGAGAGCTGTACCAGACTTCTGGGATTCTGGTTCCCCTGGCTTTTACCTGGAGAAAAACGTAAAAACATTTGTGACAGGTATAAAGTTGGCTGCTGTTTTGTTATTGGTAAGTGATTGCTTTCAATTTGACAATAAACTCTTTTTGGACTGACGATGCCAAAGTCTCCCAGTTTGACCCATCGACATGCGGAATCACACAGGAAGACATTCTCAGGTTTGACATCTCTGTGGACAAAACCAAGGGAGTGGAGGTGGGACAGAGCCCCACACAGCTGGGACACCACACGCTGACAGCAATCCTCCTCCATCCCCACCTAGAGAGCAGATGAAGAAAAATGAGTTATCGCTTCTAGAGGCACTTTTTGTCTTGCGTTTCTTTATCTGTTTCTTTGCATTTCTTTTTTTTTTTGTCATTCTCAGTCCCTTTTTTAAGTTATTATGAGAATTGTGAGCCTTTGTTCCATACCTCAGGGGTGATGATGTCAAAGAGATCCCCAAACAGACTGGCTTGCTGAGCAAAGATGTAATGTGATGGTGTGGAGTAAGCGATTCCCAGAGCTCTGGTCAGGGATGGATGAGTGCAGAAAGACAGAGAGAGATTGTACTCCCTCAGGAAGGAGAAAAGCGAAGTGGATTCACGAGGAAAGAACTTTAAAGCCATCGGAGTTCCTGAGGGATCCAAAGAGAACATAAGAACTAATGTCTTTTTTCCAGGATATATGGACCTTAGGGATTTTTCATTAACTGAATTTCTCACCTCTCTTCCGGTGCACAGCCAGCATGACTTTTCCATATGAGCCTTCACCCAGCACCTTTAGGACCTTGAAGTGCTCTGATGTGTCCATTGCTGCCAGAGATTGAGCCCTGAGATGGCACATCTCCTCTAGAAGCTTTGTTGCAGTCTGAACAAACAGACTGAAGTTAAAGTAGAGTAACTGCTACAAATGGACGTTAATGTTAAATCTTTTAATGAAGCAGCAGAAACTGTTGGGGATTTTAAAGAGTTTTTTAAGGGAATCATTTGGCTGTTAAAATATTCTATTTGACATTCTCTCATAGACTGTATCCTTGACAGTGTTTGGGAATGTAACCCGACCATTTCAGCGTTTATCGTCACCATGGTGACATCTAGGGGATAAACATAGCTGTTAAATGCCACATGAAATCCTGCCACACACATTGGGTTCGGTTCTGTCTGTCGATGTTTCCACTGTGGCTGGCACCACTAAGTACAAGATTAAGTGTCAACATCTTGATCCAAACAGAGGCAGCCCATTACAGCTCATTAGAGTTCAAATTCAGGCTGCACATGTGCTGCATACAGTCCCTGAATTTCTCACTACAGCTTCAGTCACATCAACAGCTTCTGAAACAAGGAGCAACTGCATTTTGCATGACTTGTTATGCACTTTAAGGCATTAAAGGGAGCAGAAATGAACCTGACAGGTTTCCAAAGTCTAATTGGAGTAACAATAACAGGTATAGTTAGGCTCAATATGAATCACAGTCCCTGGTAGCTTTCATTGTAAAAGTCCAAGCTACAACTTTTTCATCAAAACCAATCATTTTCCCCCCAAAAATACACCCACAGAACACATTAAATGGTTCAGATTAAAAGTATTAATTTTACATAATTATTTACTTCTGGTTACAGTGTCAACATGGGTGTAAAATTATTCTGCAACTATAATAATAGTAGGTTAAAATCGTGTGACATGGAGCTCAGAGTTGCCAGATTCTATAAATGTCATGATAGGACTGGGGTATGGCTTCTGCTAAGTGTTATATTTCTCTGATTGAAGCCAAAAATTTTAAAAGAAGCAACACAAGGATCAACTTCAGTCAAGCTTTTTAGCGTTGATGCCATCTTAAGGAAGCAAAGGGGCTCAGAAGGCATGCAGAGGTGGTAGCTTTGCTTTAAGTAAGCTGAATATTTGTGCTAACCATTATTAAAGAGCGTGATTGCACCAATGACTGGCTGAAAGTAACTATCTCCTTTAAGTAATCCTTAGATTTGAACCACTTTCTGTTGATTGGAAGTAATATTATATTTTGAATTTTCTGAATGTTCAGTCTAAAAAGTATATAAACACTTTGTATTTCAGATTTAAAAAAAAACAAAAACATTTCATCTGTCAGTTTTGGATACCTTTAGTTTCATTTGGTTTAAATTCTGTAAAATATTCTTACTTAAGGAACCTTTAACTGTCTGCTTATTTAGCAATTATATAAAAAAAAAAAATCATTATTTAGGAAAATGTTGAATAGTTACATCATTAATTTGATTTTTGATCTTTTCTACTGATTATTTAGAAGGGTGTTTTTATTCAAATAAAAAATAAAAGTGAGCTTTATTTCAAATTGATTAACATCGTCTTATACATCCCTCAATTTTCCGTCATGCTTATCCCTGCTGGGGTCCTGAGGGATGCTGGTGCCTATCTCCAGCTGTCTACGGGCCAGAGGCGGGGTACACCCTGGAAAGGTCGCCAGTCCATCGCAGGGCAACAAGGAGACAAACAACCATTCACACACACACTCACACTTATGGAGAATTTAGAGAAGCCAATTATACTAACAGTCATGTTTTTGGTCTGTGGGAGGAAGCCGGAGTACCCAGAAAGAACCAACACATGCTAAGGGAGAACATGCAAACCACATTGTCTTATCTGTTAAGAAATTACTGTTTCCTTTCTTATTAGAGGTCTTTTTTTTTTTATTAATTTCTTAATAATTTTGTGTAGTCTATATAGTTTGATATTTTTTCATATCAGATGTCTGTTGTTGGGAGCCTGGGCATCATATGAAGCAACTAGATTGTCATGCATCATGATTCAATTCTGTATATCTTCTCAAGATTTCCAAAAAACAGATCGATATACTCTTTCATAAATTTCTTTTTAGTTTTTAACTCAAGTTGTAATACAAACTTATTTTAGCTTTCTAACCTTAAAGAATATTACTACAACATTTTAAGGTAAAAACATAGATTATTTCCTCCCTCAAAAAATTATTTCAAAAACATATTGTATTTGTCTGATGAAACTGGATTGAAATATTAGAGGTGCAGTTTGTGGATCAAACTGACTGCAACTGGCTAACATGGTTCAATTATTAAAAAAAAATGATTAATCTAAATTGCAGAAAAAGGTCTTTTCATGTTTCTTTGTTTTTGTCACTTCATGTTTTGGAATCTTTTAAAAAAATGTTGTAGCATTCATGTCACTGGTTCTAAAATGTATCCATTTTCCATTTTTCCACATTAATTGTGAAGACAGGAGTTAAAGCTGAATGACTAAAGTCTCTCACTCTTGATAAAAGCAGATATGTGAAATTGTCTGAGATATGTGGACTAAAATTTTAATGTGTGAAAGCATGGATCATGTTACATTGGTTACGTCTCCAAAAGCTTCCTACTTACTGTCATTTTGTAGTTCTGGTTTGAATTTGCTCCTTAAATCTGAACAACAGAAAAACCTGCTGACGACTTCAGGTGGCGGGTGAAGCAGTCAGATTGTTTCTTCCCCTCCTTTTTCCTGCTAAGATCACAAAACGTTGAGGAGCCCTGAATCTCCAGCTGTGGCCTTGATGCTTTCTGTTATTCTCCAGAATTTTGTGACTCGATTAGATCAATGTTTACATGTCCTCAGCAGCTGCAGCTATGACCTCCGACTGTTATATCCTCCTGTCCTCTCGTCCCCCTGTTGTTAATCTGCTGCTGCTGCAGAGCAGGACAGACCCTGGAGGGTGTCATGCATGTTTGGGTGTGGGGGTCTGAGCAAAAGAGACTCTGAATGTCTGTATGTCTCTTTTTCTATCTAATACTTAGCATCATCTTTGCTTTCTTTTATGTTTATTTGGTGTTTTCAAAGATTCAACAAATACTTTTATGAAAATCCAAGTTTCTCTGAACTTTGCTGAGGCTGAAATATAAAAATGTTACTCATAACCAAAATGGAATAGATGCAATGTTTCAGCTGAATAGAATAAAAAGTAGAAACTGAGGATGTGTTTAAGGCACATATATGGTTGATGTAAATGGTGCAGAAATAATACATTTTGTACTTACCACATCTGTGCAACTACAAAAATTCTCATTTAAAAATGTTCCCAATTACTAGTGACACTTTTCCAGGTTTTAACATTTTAATACATAGATGAAAAATCACTCATTTGATTTCAACAGGATAAAATCATGTCCATTAAAAAAACGTTTTTGTGCCTTTTTTTTAGCACTGCAGATGTGTTGACATGGGAAATGAGAAAATGTATGGAGAAAAGACTTCAATAGCACAAGTTATTGCTGATCAAGGGTGGCAAAGATTTTACTCCAGTCCCACTACTTTGATATGTTTACTTAAGTAAAACTTTAAAGTATTCATCCAACAATTTATTCAACTAGTAGTAAAAAAGTACTTGGTGCAGTGGATAGGTATTGAGTAGCTGTTTCTACTTAACATCTGACTCGATGTTTAAGATGATGTAATCAGATTAGTTAGTAAATATGTAATTAGTTATGTTCAAATTCTCATATTCTAAAGTATAAAATGAACTAAAGATACACATAAATAGATAAAATAAATTTAGATAGAAGACACTTTTTTCCAAGAAATTGAATGAATCTTTACAGTAGGTAATTCATTCATGTTAGGAAATGATAAAGAACATCCAGCAACAACATCTGCTGTTTACTCACCTGATTTTAAATAACTCAAGTTACTCTTGGTGAAATGAGTAACCCCAAATTTTACTGAAATCAGAGTAGCGATACTCTAACAAGAATTTGAACTGAGGTAAATGAAAAAGTATATTAAAGAAAAATTACTCCTAAAAGTATTTGTTGCTAAGCTACTACAGTAGATATAACTAGATAGTATCTGCTTCTGCTGCTGATGAACCCAAATAGATACCAAACTATTCAGAGACAAAAAAGGACTATCTTTATTTTTTGTGAGTTTACAGAAATATTTAATTTCAGTGTTTAATCATCAGGGTATAGTTCATTGTTGTATTGATGTTAAAGATGGGACTAATGGGAGATATACTGCTATATGTTTACAGCATATAATTCTTGGTCATTCTAGATCAACCATCTAGGTTTAAGATGTATTGTATTAACTTTGGTGAGTTTTTTTATTTTAATTAAACAGTTTAGCTGAAACCGTGTAAGTACCTCCAGTATTTTCTTATTTTTGTTTCTATATTGTTTGTACATATTTATTTTATATTGTTTTTATTTATCTTTATGCATTTTATGGTTTCTTTTTATTTTAAAATTATGCAGCACTTTGGTCCTATTGGCTTATAAAGTGTTATATAAATAAAGTTGTATTGGATTGTTATTCTGATCTTTAGTTTTTACAGTTTCCATTTCTCTGTAATGGGCCGATTTCTCTTATCAATAGTTTCTTGGGCTGTCAGGTTGTTGACTTGAATTTATCATTTTGATCATCCTGTGTTTTATAGTATTTTGATAAAAGAAAAGGTTCCAACAGGTTCTTCTGTTGGTTACATTAGATAAAGAAGAATTTCAGGATTTCTCAGGCAGTTATTACTTGTTAAAAGAAGTTTCTCTCTATATTAGACCCTGCTAAATGTACAATCAGAAGGTCAATCAAAAGCTCCGTTATGTTCTTGTTACATTTGTGCTGGTTGTGAAATAAGTTTCCTCTGTCAGAATTACAGCTTATATAGAAAATGTTGAAGATACTAATAGGTGAAATGCTGTCCTAACATTAATTCCCACATTCAAACACTGAAATCATCTGTGTTTGTTTTCTGTCACCCCTTTCTCTCTTTGCACACATTGCTCCTCCACTCTGTGTTAGGAGAAGGATTTTCCTCCAACACTGAGACCCCATGTGGTTTGTAAGTCCTCCTGTCAGCTGTCAGTTGTGGCCACAGGCCACACATCCTGTAGACAGCTTACTCTGTTACAATGAACGTCTGTGCGTGTGTAAAATCATCCATGTCAACACGATGCCATTATATAGGAGTCTCTGTTACTCTCATAGTTCACAGATGAACAGGAGTGTTTTTCTTTATGTGAAACTTGGCTGTGTGCGATAAATATTTACCTCAGTGCTTTATTAGTGTTGGCATTTCATCAACAGATGTGGCGCTGACTGTAACATAATACGGGTGCAGTGCTGCTCTGAGGGCAACACTAAAACAATCAGTTCCTTCAGATGAAGTTATAGGGCAGAATGTTATATTATGGTTAGAATAGAACCAATGTATTACAGGATTCTCAGGGATTTAGTTTCCTAGATAGAAACAACGACACCACATAAATTATATTTCAGTTGGCCACTAAAAATATGCAAAATATAATATATGATAAGTATTATTAAAAGGGGGGTGTTGGCATAGTAGTTAGAGCAGTGCGCTTGTGCTCTGAGGAGGCTGCAACTTCCCGGTTTGAACCCCACAGCATCCACTGTGGGTCCTTGAGCAAAACTCTTATTTCCCCTTTGTGGGACAATAAAGGGACTAAGGTTTACAAACATTACATGTAGGCAGGTTTCATCTAACTCTGGATAAAATAATTATTTCAATCATATTCCGGATTACTGTAAAATAAACACTGTATGTCAGATTTGCCATTCAAAGGCAGATGTACGTGCAGAAATAGGGCTTTATGAAAAAAAAGCCCACTCCAACATCGCTTTAATACACACTTGATACCAACAGTGCAACTCCTAAATTATGCAGATGCTTTGTGTGCAGTAATGAATATTCATTTGTGCAGGGATGTAGAAAGCAGAGCAGCTTTGCTTGTTAAATCTAAAAAATATTCAACAACTTACTTGGACTGACAGGGTGCATAGACTGAATTGACTGTTCACCTGATGCTTATAAACATATGAAAAATGTGTAGTTCCAAATCCATTTGTATTGGATTTGACCGGATTTGACAATGCCTATAGGCCATATTGAATTTGAATCAGCCTTACGTAGATAAAACACAAGGAAACAACCTGAACTGAAATACAGAGCAGGCCTCCTGCTATTGTAGGTCTTTTTGGTTAGTTGTTCCATCTCTGCCACTAGATGTCACTATATTGTACAAACATAGATTTAAGGTAGAAATAGAGGCTCCTCAGCATAATTTTTTGTATGGACATTTATTTACGTCTTTTTTATTGGTTCTTGCTCTTCGTATGTTGTTCATCTTGTAAGCTGAGCTGATTGTTAAAAGAGACTTCTAAGTTAAAATAACAAACTTGCTGATTTTGAGTGTTGAGCAGAAATCTGCTAGATGAAAATTACCGTGTTGAATTTGGTTTTACACTGGGGATGGCTGGTGTTAACTGATGCTATATTAATGAAGCAAAATTTGACAAGCTGAATCAAACTAGAGCAGCTATCTGGGTTTCAGTGGCCTCTGAATATGAAGGATAATTTTTGGGTAATAACTTTGGATTTTTTTTTACCTTCAGGAGAGACAAACTTTTTACCCTTTTGGATCTTGAACAAAAAATAATTTATTAGGTTTTACTAGCGGTAATTTCTATCTACAGATAAAGCTGTGGAAATTTTAGTAATGTTTGATTTTTTTTTCATAAATACATGCAAGTTCTATGTATAACTGACTGTTTAACTGTCCAAGGTCAGTAGTCTGTTCTCTTCTCAAATGGAGTTTGTTTAGTATGAAATGAAAGTATAGAAAAAAAAAAATAATGTTAATCTGCACACACCTCCAGATAATCATATTTAAAATACAAACAGTCTTTTATTTGATCATATTTATCTTATATGCTGGGAGTTGCTCAGCATCAAATGGAATTTAACAATTTAGCTCAATTTTATATAAAAGGAAAAGCCAAAATAGGGCTGCTCAGTGGCGCAGTGCCTTGCCTTGCAGCAAGAAAATCTGGATTAGATTCCTGGCCCGGCTCTTTCTGCATGTAGTTTGCATGTTCTCCCTGAGCGTGTGTGGGTTCTCTCGGGGTACTCCGGGTCCCTCTCACAGTCTAAAAACATGACTGTTAGGTTAATTGGCTTCTCTATATTGTCCTTAGATGTGAGTGTGTGAGTGAATGGTTGTTTGTCCTGTTTGTCTCTGTGTTGCCCTGCGATGGACTGGCCACCTGTCCAGGGTGTACCCCGCCTCCTGCCTGTACACAGCTGGAGATGGGCACCAGCAACCCTCACGACCCTGCTTGGGATAAGCGTGACATAAAATGGATGGATGGATGCTGCCAACGTCTGTACATATACAATGAGAATCTACATAGATAAACATGATTATGAAAATAATTCATACTTCTGTTTTTATCTTGTGTGTTCTTAGAAAACGTTTTGTAACTGATTACTCACTCAAAACAAAAACAATCTTGATAAGTACTTTCATGAGTTGAAATGCTGCAAATTACGGTTCTTGGTCTTTCCATTGTATCGATACATAAATAATAATAAAACAACAGTTTTATTGAGGTTTCAATTAATTATTTTATTAATAACATAAAATATATAAAACAAATACATTATAATAGTATAAATAGTATAAGTTACAATAAAAGATAATACATTAATATTAATATCATACGTGACATAAAACCATATTTATAGAACAATTGAGATGCCAGCACCTCACTGTTCAAATACAAAATATAAAATATAAAAAAAATAAACAAAAAAAACTGATAAATAGCAATCTAAATAGATAAAAAAGAAAAAAAATAAACTAAAGAGTTAATACACAATGCATATTTTTTGCCACTTGGTTCAGTGTTCCAATCAATACCTGTCAGGCACTGTCCATGTAAACAGTCTCAGTGGAAGAAAAGGTCACAGATGACGGGACCTCGGCACAGTGCATAAGTACAGTTTAAACGGCTACATGTAAAAGAAAACATTATTTTTCTTAAACTAATGAGATAAACCTACATTCTGCTTTATGTTAAATAACCATGACAACCTGTTTAAAGAAAAATCCTTTGTAAACAATGCACCATTCATACCAGTTAAAACATGTAGAAATGATACTGGGTCATGCTGGTAACATTAAGAGGCTTTCCACTCATGCCCTAAGCTTAGATAAGCTTTTTCAAAAAGAATCAACTCTCTCTATTTGGCAAACGTTCAAGAAAATGCTGAAATATTCATGCCAATCCAGCAAGAGGCAATAATGGCATCAGAAACAGCTTTTATATGTAAGCAAAGAACAGTCTGAGTCAGGCTGCAAATTCTACTAAAAACTCCAACTTTAAATTTTGCACCTTTGCTGCTGATTATCAACCATCAGGCACATAGCTGAAACATAGTGATGGCAGAGTAAGAATGAAGCTATTCTATTTAAATTTATTTAAATATTTTGAGCACAGTTGTTTTTGTTTTCAGTTTTTGGTCTTTAGACTAGACACATGAATGGAAGCTCTACCAAAATCTGCAAATTCAAGACACTTTAAAAACTCTTCCTAAAAATGATAAACCAAAAACACTTTCTGCATGGTAAGTGCAAACACTAACAGAAAATATTGATACAGCAAATAATTAATGTGTCAACAGGGAAATTTTGTTTTTGTCTAATCTACTGATCATGAAAAGTTCTGCAAACTGTTTGACAACATGGTGATGGTGTTGCCTTCAATGTGTGAGCATGGTTTAACCCTGTAACCCCAGATTTATCATAACTGATTTTTAGACCTCCACATAAACATGTTTTTTCTTTAAAAATCTAACTGTCACAATCAGCTGCATGTAGTGAACAGAAAATGCATAATAAATTACACAAAAATGTATCACAAATGATATGAAATCCTATTTACACAATTAGATCTCATTCTTGTTTGTATTTGTCTGAAAGTTCAAGAAAGACTCTAGGTTCAGAAATTAGAAAATTCTGACAATTATGTTATGTTTTAGATTCTATGGGGTTAAATATGCTAAAGTTATTGAGAAAACATTCCTATGTGAGGCTGTGATTGGATGTGCATCTAAGACAATTTCCTTTCAAACATATTCCCCAAAATACACCATTATGTATAAGAACAAACTGTTTTTGCAACCATAATGAAAAAAAGATCTGGCAAAGTTTTAAAATGTGTTTTTGTTTTGAGTGCCTGTGAGTTTTTACTCTGTCTCATAAATAAGTGGAGTCACATTTCTAAGCTAAACTGAAGTTGTGCTTGTAAAAGAAGGAGGATAATAAATCGTCTATTCTCTCGGTCAGCACCAACATGGTGGGTTATCTAACTCTGCCATCTTGAGGTAGTCCACTAGCATGACATAATACTGCTTCAAAACATTCTGGGGTGAACAGTGGTTTTCTGATGACGTTGGCATAATACCCACGGCATCAGTACTGCCTCTGAAAGTACCATACACCTTTTTTTTTCTTTTTTAAGAATGCCTGTGGATGTACCGTAAGATTCTCTTTGACCACACACAGAAGACGTTTAACCTGTCTGAGATTTCTATGGAGTACAATAGGGTTTCAAAGGCGGTGGAGACAACAGGAAGGTGGGGAACAGTAGACTGAAGACCACTTTCGTTTGGCTGAAAAACAAAGAAAACAGCTACAGTGAGATCTCCCATTATTAAGAGCATAATGATACAAACATATCAAAACATCCAAGACGGCATCAATTTAACTGAAAGAAAACTTATTAACCAATTAGTTTAAAATGTTTTTTCACTATTTCCTGTAGCTCATATTTCATTATGTTATAACTATATACAAGAAGTCTAAAAAATTTAGAAAAACTGTAGAAAATTGTTTCCTATATACAATACAGCTTTTCATTTATTTCATTTAACTTTAATAAACATGTTTCTCTTTTCTCTGATTTTAGCCTGTCATGCATCTTTGTGATATTAATGTCTTTTTTGCATTTAATTAGCATCTTTGTTTCTACGACTCTTCCATATTTTTGAGGGTAATCAAAGCGAGACAACCTACCGGATGAAGACATCTTTTAATGAGGTTGGACAAGTGCAGTAGATGAGAACTGGCGCTCACTTCAGTCTGGAAAGGCAAACTGAAATTTTCTTTTGCATCTTTCAACCAGTCAATATGGAGTCTGAAAGACTGAGTGTACGTATGCAGCAGGGTTAGGGTTTCATTGACCTGCACAAGACACAAAAATACACAGTCTCTTATTTAATGTGTTTATGGTAATCAAATCTGCTGTATTTTGGAGTAAAGAGTCGAGATAAGTAGTTTTAAACTTTAAAACTTTCTACCTTTAGTTTCCTTAAATGGCTAGCAGTGTAATGCAAATCAGGCAGATTTTCCAGCTTTACTGGGACTTCTTCAAAATGTTGCAGTTCTTCATTTCTCTGTTCAGGAAAAGAGAAAAAGTGAATTAGTTGGCTTCATCAAAATAACAGCAAAAGATGGATGGAAAAAATTAGGTCCCTTAGTTGCCAATTTTGTTGCTAAATTAGTAAAATTCTAGAGAGATAAGATAAAATATTAAGAGCTATGATTCAGGGTGGGGAAATTATTTTCGTATTTATCAAATAGGAAATCAAGGAGTCATAAAACAAACCTTACCAACTCATGCATTTTTTTGGATAAGTTCATCAAACTTTCCACCTGATGTATCATTTGTCCAAAAAATCCACAGTGGGAGGAGCTGTGGGTGGGAAGAGATGAAGACTGAACAATTAGCTCAGTCAGGAGCAGCAGTCGGAACAGACAAGAGAAGGTCTCAGGAATTACTGTGGAGACAAGAAAGAGGGCAAACAATTAGCCTTTGGAAACTCTTTTACCTTCTTAAAATCCTCTCCATGACAACACAGAAATGGTTCTTCTTCAGATGGAATCACCAAATCCAGACATGTTCAAAAAAACACTTATCTGACTCACTAACATCCAGCTGTAGCTGTTCACACAGCTGTGCAGGCAGGTGTGTGAATCGCTGCATTCAAAAGGAGAACATCTAAGATTCCTTTCCTTTCTCCTTGACCCAGAAGCGCTGTGGCTGTGATTCAGAGTGAAAACCACAACATCGCATTCATACTTGTTTTCATTTCTAAACACCTCATGACGCACAAGATTAATTCTGAGGTAGCTGCAGTCAGCTTGTAGTTTGTCACGACAGTAAGGAGGCCAATAATCTCACATAACAATTACCTGAAACTTCCTGCAAGTGGAACATTAACACCTTACAGTCATTAGGCTCAAGAACTTTAAAGCCAGAGAAAAACCTACCCGCCATTACCCCCGCAATATCCTTAACATGAACATTTACATTGATGCTTTGATGCACACATTAATTGTAACCCTCATTTTACAGTTTTATCAGATTAATCTAAAGCATCCTGTCGTCTAGACATTAACAGTCATTCTAAAAATCAGATAAGAGCTTTAAGATGTTTAACCTCTGTGACGGGAAGAAAAGCGGTTGTGGTGTGGATGGATGCTTAAAGACCCAAATGCGTCAAATATAAACAGATTTCTGCACAATGATAGCTTGTGTTTCTGGGAAAAATAAACAAGTTATAAAGAGTTCAGCACATGCATGAGATACATGCTTGAAAGACAACATAATATCCTCAACGGAGGCCTTTTTACACGCAGTTTGCAAAGTCTATCTACCCTGGATTACTCCTGCAGCTCAAAACATGTATAAGAGGTTAATTAGTCTCTAGATTTGCTCTAAATCAAACTGTGCACATGTATAGCAATAAGTTTATATTTGCCCTGTGAGACTTTTGCACCCTGGCCACTAAGTATCTTACCCCTTGCCCAGTGTCTGTGCGGGAGCTACAAGAAATAAATGTGGTTTAATAGATTAATGGATACATTAAGTATGTTTGGTGATTATTATTATTTATAGTAATCTGACATTTAGTCTTTGACTATAACTATAGATATGCTGCTATAGGCTTAGTGTCCTGGAAGGCATCAAGGCCACTTTTACAATTCTGGTTCTTTCTACCTCAATTCTCCAATTATTTAGTTTTTGTCAAATCAACCCCTAACTGCTTTTCCTTAATTCTATTCACTTTACAAGGTGATTAGTTCCCAGTCTATGTTGTGGTGCTGGAAATACAAATTCTGGACCTTGATCATACACCCCTGTTGAAGAAAATCAACAGGGGGTGGGTGTGGGGGGTTATTTGTGTCAAGAGGGAGTTTTCCTGCCTTCTGCTGCTGCATAAATGCTCAATTTTGAGGAACTGCCACAAAGTCAACACCACAATACAAGCAAATGTCCGCTGTCACCATATGCTCATCCTGGAGGAGCGAAGCAAAGCCTGTAACGTTAATATTTGGATAGAATCAGCAGGATTTCCTTATATACAGAATGTTTAATCAATCTTTCTATATGAATGAGCTAAAATTTCTCTGTGAGGTCCCTTGAGATAAGATGTATTGTAAGTTTATGCCCATTATAGGGATTAAGGTGCCTATCATTAGATACTACAGTACCGGGATCTGTTGGGGGATTTTTCTGTAACCAAGGATTTGCATTGTATCTTAAATCAACTTGACCATTATAATGTTTTATATATTAATGGTTATGAGTATTTATGAACTTACACTCTGAAATTTTTTATCAACGTTGTTGAATTATTTGAGGTTTGGTTTGTCTGGTGATAAATTTGGGTGTTTTGGGGTGTTAAGGAGTTTGTGCTGTTAGACTTTGTGGATACTCCTTACTTTCTCACAGCCTTTGAGATAACATTAATAAGAGGTATGCAGCCTCTTCATATTTTGGCGTCTGTGTCCTCATTTCCCATCAAGCTCAGACCTGTTTCCGCACAAACACCAACTGTTGGAAACTGAGGTGGGCTCAGTGCTGTAACTCTACAGACAGTCTGCAGTGTTACTATTTTAGAGATCTGCAAATACTTCATGCATCAAGATAAATTCAGTGCACCACAGCAGATGAAATCTTTAATAAATACTTTATCGACTATATAATAAGGATGTTCTTCATTTAAACATTTATATACTGTACATTTTCTATTGGTTTCTATAGGATTACTGTTATTTTGCAGAATTGAAGAAACTAGGCCATTTTGCCTGAGTTTGTCAACTATGGACACAGGTGTCATTTAGTAAACATTAATGAATCCTCTAAGACCTTTAGGAAAACTTAAATTGTTTTCATGACATACTAATATTTTGAACAAATCCTAAGCATACTGAGTTTAAACATCCCATACTATGCTTGAGGAATCTAGAGAGAGAAAATATAATTCTAGAATTAATGGCTTAAACCTTGCTCTTTAACTGTTCTTAATAATTAATCACCCGTCTTAGAAGGGCTAACATTGGCATCAAGGTTAGCTCCTGTTTGTAAACCTGTTCAGTGATTTATGAAAGCTTGAAAAACCAAACCGCAAAGCCACAAAGAAAAGGTTTGTCCGTTAGATGAGTTAGGTCATGCTTAAGGAATGTGAGCTATGCAGGGTTTTTTACAGCGTGCTTTGAGCCTTCTGTTGGTGTAAGAGAGACGAGCAAGCCCACCGATCTGACTCAGAATAGTCTGCATGTGGTGACATCAGCAGACTGACGCCTTGGGCTGAAAAAAAACATCCTCTTTGTCAAGCCCATTAGGCGTTTTCAGACACTTTTACTACCTCACAGACACTTACTGTAAACGGGTCCAATTTATAGCATATTTAAAGGCAGCAGGTGGGAACAGTTTTTACCTGTTAAATTAAGCATGTATTTTATTTCAGATTCTAAATCTTTTTTAATCTTGATTGCCTTAAAGTTAAATAGAGTAAGAAGAATCAAGTAAGAATCAAGATGATCAGCAGTTTAAATGTTTTAGGCTAGAATTAATTGTCTGACAGTGTTCTAATACAGTCTATAAAAGGTTTGAAATATGCGTTTCTTATTATCTATGAGAATTTAAACACATACTGTTGAATATTTAAGGTTTCTTAACTTGTATCACTACAATGATGCTGCTTTAGTTTGCCCGGAACACTGACCTCTTTATTTCATAATCAAACTTTATAGTAAACCATTGCACATTCTTTGCTTTAGACCTGAAACTTTCCTTTTCTGACAGAACAAAACCATCAGACTACTCTGCTTCTTAAAGGATGACTCACCCCAAAATAACAGTGAATTAGCTATCAGTAAACATTGGTATCTTACAGAGCAATCTAAACGTTCCAGGCATCATTTGGACAATTCAATGCCCATTAGGGGAAATCCTGCTTTTCTGTCTAAAACTGGCGCCCTTCTCAGGTTTAATAGTTTTTAAACAACTGTATTTGAAATGGAATCAGTACTGGTGTGGGCTCAAAAAAAAAAACAGCAACTGTTCACTACAGCTGTGGGTATATAATTTGGGATATTGAACTTCCCCTTCTTTTTAAAGATTAGATTAGAGAGTCATTAGCTTAGCATTCAGTTGGTGTATTTAGCATTTATTTAGCTTATCAGAGCACACATCCACACCCCCAACCCCCGGAACATTCTCTGGTCCACATGGCAGCTCCTCCTTTAGGCACATTTTTCAAATACTAGATGTGGGTGTAGTAAGGCTCTGGTACAGAGGTTAGAAAAGCTTTAAATCTTGTTTTCTTTGGCTGTTTGCCATAGTTATAAACATTTGTGGGAAAATATTAGAAATTGCTGGGGGAAAAAAAGAGACAAATTCCATTGTAATGGGATTCATAACTTATTTCAGCCTGGTTTTGTCAAAATAAGACAAAACTCCAGTCAAAAAAAAAAAAGGTTCAGCTCTTTTTGAGAGAAATTTGGGTGGAATAAATATGCAGGGGGAATACATCTGGGGAAAAAATTCTTGCTGTTCACACTAAATAAATGTGTGGTTTTGTGACACCACCAAAACTCAATACTACAGCCAAATCGAAGAACATTATACAAGAGGTCTAAATAGAGCTTTTAATCACACACAGGTGTTTTATTTCAGATAATTACCCAGGAAAATTCAGGGTGAAACTATCTATCATCAGCCTTTATCTTGGTTTAATGCAGTGATGAACAGTTAGAGTTTTCATTTTGCCAGGGACACACATTGGACAACTGGAATCCTTATGTTAGCAGCTGGAAAATTACTGAGAAAGAAATCAGCAAAAAGGTTAAAGAGAGGGATAGAAAAAGTAAAGAATAACATCCAGCGGCGGTGCAGTGTACAGTCATGTATCTGGCAGAGTAAACAGCTGTGACAGCATTACGGCTCACAGTAAAGTTGCTTCAGAAGCACAGTGAATGGGCCGTGTTTGATGTGTGGAGCGGTGCGTTTCGTCAGAACACATTTACTCAAACATGAAACACCAACAAGTGCGTGCGGTGTCTCACATAATCACCCGCTTCCTCAGTTTCCGTTTGAGTTCGTGCCCCCTTTTTTTTTCTGCTGGGTCAGACAAACAAACTCTGGAGTTTCCTGTGTGCTCAGTGGACGCCTTATTTCCTCAGCTCTCTTTGCTTTTACTTTCAAGGACAGGGAATCGTCTCATGAACAGGTGCTCTGTTTACCTCAAAGAACTCTCTGCTTTTAAGTTCATAAATTAATGCTTCTCTAATGTTTACATTTTTTATTCCACGCTCCTGCTGTGAACTGAGTCATCCTATTAAACATAAAATCAGAATGTTTGAACAAAATGCTGACATATTATATAAAAATGTAGTATAATTTTTGAAGCGGTATATGACTGTTACCCATTTCAGCAAACTAACCAAACTAACTGTGTCTTTTTGGTAGTTTAAACCTTCAGGGTCTGGTTTTAATCAGCAACAAGCAGCTGTTTCCAGCTACAGACCTACTTCCCACTCCGCTCTGCTTTATTCTGCACCTAAAGAAAAACAGACACTAGAGGCTGATGGATTTGAAAACTGAAAGTCAAACACTTACTTTAGTGTCACTGAGTTATCATCAGATTCTTCAGATAGACTAAACTTAAACTTTACTTTATGAAACAAACAACCTGTTTGCTCACAGTCACAGTTTATATCAAGCAAATGGGAGCTGGCATTACTTAGATGGATGCATGAAGAAGCCGGAAATAAAAGTTTTAGGTGACCCACTATTAGTCAAATTTCTATGTTTTTAAACTTCACAATTATTACTCTACCGTAAATGTAGAACTGGTTTAGTTAAGGAGAATGTTTTTTGCAAAAATTGTAAAAATTGAAAAAAAATTTGCCTTATTTGAAAAATAAGCTCTCTTGCCTTCCTGTTTTAAACAAGATCAAAGGAAATACATTTATAAATATTAAATAAACTGCATTTTTACTTGGTGTCCCAATCTATATCATCAGATTCTCATTCTCCAGATTTAAATATAAAAGTTATCTAAGCCTATTTCATGACCTAATTAAACAATTAAACAAATATTGTCTAATCAAAATTTGCATATCTTTTTATATGAAACTAGTTTTAAATGTAGAGAAATATACATATATATATATATATATATATATATATATATATATATATATATATATATATATATATATATTTTTTTTTTTTTTTTTTTTTTTCTTTGAATTTTATCTGATAGCTTTTTATTTTAGTTTCAGAGGTTTATGTTATGATCGGATAGCTGAATGTTTAGTCTGACATTCCAAGCTGCACATGATTAAAGTTGGCAGTTCTTCTGCAAACCTTCATCTCTGCAGCTAAATAAGCTGAAACCTCTGGTTCTGAAAAAAAAAAGGTGAAAATAATCTAAAACACATGCCTTAGGCTGTAGAAAAGTAGATACCCGATCATGTTAAATCAGCTCTGCATAGATAGACGTACGCAGCAGTTTCATGTAACAGTGCACTGTTTCCTGTTTCCTATTATCACATTTGACACATTCAGTGTAACGTTACATCAGGATACTTTCTCCTACACAACTGCATCCATGTAATCATTGCTCTGACTCTATATGGACGATAGCCCATAGATAAGCGGCTGATTCAGCAGCTTTGACATGACTCATCTATTTACAAGGTCAACAGTTTTAAAAACAAAGAGATGAAAAAAGGAACAAGCCTCTTCGCAGCATTTTGTGTTTTTTGTTTGCAATACCAACTATGACCGCTTGGATGAGCTTGTTTAAGTGCTGATTCATCATCACAGGATCAATTTGGCCCATAACAGAGAGCCTGCAGACTGGATTACTGTAAGTGATGTGGGATGACGACATCCCTGTCTGCAGGAGTGACTCGTAGACAATAGCTCAATTTCTTCTGATTTATTAAGCAGCAACAATGACTTTTGGGACAATAACAGCTTCATATGACTATTTATATAGCCAGAAGAAGGAGAGGAAACAAAACAAATATCTATCACAAGCTCATATTTAAATAGATCAAATGTTTTGATATAAGCTTCCTGTTGTTTAATGGATCTTAACTTAACATTTAAGAAAATCCTACTTTAATATAATTTTACATAAAAAAAAACCTTCCCTATCACATTTGGACCTTCAATTTCCCCATTAATGCAGTTTTTCTTCTGTTTCCTAGATAGAGAACCAGACGGGAGAACCATAACATGCAGGACAAACTAAAACCTGTCACTGCTGCTGCTTTCAGTGACGCCCAGCATGTGGTGTGAGGAGTCCCTCTGCAAATCAATACCAATCAGCCAGACACTTAATGATGCAGTGGCTTAGAGAGAAAACAAAACACAGCACTTTTGTCAGTGCTGTTGGTTAAGTTTAAAGTTTAAACCTCATAAGTTATTGAAAATATTATTGTCACTGTTAAAAAAACAAACAACAAAAAGTTTTACTATATTTAAAGGTTAAAGACTAAGGTTATTTCAAGACTATTTGTTTCTCAAAGGATTCAAATTAGCATAGGTTACATAAATAGAAACCTTCAGGTTGTCAGAAAATAATCACAGGAGAATTAATATTTTGTTCTGTGACTGTAGTTAAAATTATGAAGATAACTTATACCTGAAGATTTAAAGGAAAGAAAAATAAAGCAATTTAGTCCTCAGACTTGTTGAAGGAATGTGGGGAAATCCCTAACACACAAAAACACACACACTATCCTACCCACAACGAATCATCCAATCACAGCGAAGCTGGAGCCAAACAGTGGGTTTTTCAGAATCCACATTAAATAAAACAAACTCCCATCCTTCAGCCTCAAACTGAAACAGCTTCCCATTCATTGACTTTTGCATTGACTCTCTCTCAGACATTTTCAGGTGAAAAGTAAAAGTAAAGACCACGTGTAGTGAGGATCCCCCCCACCCCTCCATCACTGCCACCTCCCCCACACAAACACACACACTCTCTCTCTCTCTCACACACACATCTACACACACAAACACTTGATGTCTTCCTCTAAAAGTAAGATGAACAAACTTACATTTCATCTTTCGGCTGCTGCTGTAGTAAACAAAAGTCCCTCTGAGTCCAGTGTGAGTACTGTACGTGTGTGTGGTTGTGTTTGTGTGGACAAAATGTAAAAGTTCCCTTTTATAGCTTGGAGTATGACACATCACCTGAGTCATCAGCCGTCGCTGCCGCCTGAGCTTCGACGCCCACGCTGTCCAGCCTCCCCTTCTTACCCCTCTTTATCTCAGAAAGCTCCACATTTCTTTGTTTCCATTGCTAATCTGAATGAAATCAGTGTCACACAGGAACACCCAGGGTCCAAGAAAAAATGAATTAAGAAAGTTAGATCATCCCACCACTTTCTCTCACAGCACTGCAATCAGTCTGAAGGATGATGGGGAGCAGCGAGAGGTTGTGATGATTAATCTGTAAAATCTTGTCTACAAACCAATAAAAGTACTTTTTTGTAAAGTAACATCATAAAGCTGCGACATTTCGAAAAATGTGATCAATAGGGACAAACAGAAGAATGGTGGCTTTCTGATAGACCTCCAGGCTACAAAACCGGCTCAAACAATAAAAACTGAAACTCTTACACCTGGAAACTTTATTCCTGTTTTTCTTTTTTTTTTTTTTTTACCAAATATTTGTTTTTTGGGGAAATTTTGAAAGAACCCTGAATCTATTTGATTGTTTCAATAATAACTTCCTGGTTAAAGCAAGACAAAAATAGCTCCACAAGCATATCTATCCACCTATGCCAAGTTTGAGAAATTCAATAGTTTACTTTTCAGAAGGCTTTTTTTGTGTGTTATAAAGTCAGTTTGAATCTCTTAAAGTGAGACTATACATTTACAATTAATATGTTTAATAACAGTCATACAGTTATTAAATCTGTGGCACAATGAAAGAAAAGAAAAGCATAAATCTAAAATGTTAATGTGCTCGTAACATCTCTATTGGCCCATTTTATTAAATCATTTGCTGTTTAGAGGCTAAGGTTCAGATAACGAAAAAAACAAAAAAATCAATTTAAAAACAGTAAAAACCAAAACCTGTTTCACCTTTTCTGTATGAGTTTGTTGCCAATTGCATAAACTTCACTTACAACTTTACCATTAGGGGAATCGATAATTTATCTGCCAGTATCTTTATAATCTAAATCTAAATATAAAAAAATTATGATTTTTTTTATTAAATTTGATAAGATATTTAATTCTTATTTCTAAAATAGTCTATGACTGCAATATACATGGCTGTAATAGCATTACAGTTATATTACCTACAGTGCCTAGCCTAGCTGAGTTGTTCTTTCATCTGGTTTAAGTTTTTTTTTTTTTTTTACCTGTGTCTTATTTGATTTTTGGAAACTCTTTTCTGATTTTCTTATGATTTTCTTAGCTAATTGGGGGCAGCAGAAACCCACATTTAACGCAACACTTATTACCATAAAAAAGATTAATGATAACAGATTGCTTTGTCACTGAAATACTTGTTTTTTTACTCAAAAGAAAACTCCTAAACTCTTCTTGCTTTTCAACATTCCTGAAAAGAGCAGATTTTTTTTTAAAGCTGCTGAATATTCTGCAAAAGTGAAAAGCATGAATCTGCTCAAATCCCTTTTTTTTTACCCATCCGACTAGTTTTCCTCTCTTTTTAGGGATACTGAATTAGTGTAAACTGTTTTGAATCTAAATAAAGTACTTTCTATGTAAGGAGAAGTGGAGTTTTCTTTTTGTTCTTTTCAGGAAGACTCCCAGGTCTTCCTGAGTAGGTTTTAAATACACCAAACCAGGGTTTACGGAGAAAAATGTTGCTTCTTAATTGTAAGTTTGTAAGTTTTTTGAACTAGCAAAAAAAAGCTTTTTAACTTATAAGTAAGGATTATTTTTCTTTATTTTTCTCTAAGCACACTAAAATAACTATATAAGGGGTTATTGCCTCAAGGCAAGTGTTCATTTGTGCTTTTATTACATTTAACAACTGGAACGCTACATTTAGGGCAAGGGAAGTTTAGTTGAGGTAAAAAACGTCATGGCTCCCAAGCTGGATGTTTAAATTTGGCTCAGTCTTAATCCTTATTTGTCTTTGCAGTCACCATTTGCTTCGGTTTAGGCCAGTGGTGGGTAATTCCAGTTCCTGCGGGTTGGTATCCTGTAACTTTTAGACTTGCTCTTGGTTAGACGCACTTTTAATTAGACATTAAATGGTCAAAAGGACTCTGGAGAATTTGAATCAGTAATTCAGCCATTTGATTCAGGTGAGTTGGACCGAGGAAGCATCTAAAAGTTGAAGGATAATTACTGGATAGGAAATGCAAAATGTGAGCAGCTTTACAAAATTTTGCTAAAAAGTGGGGAAACTTTGTGTAACATTTTAAGTCTTTTTGTTCTGTTTTAATAGGAATTTGGCCACTTCTGCTGTTCCTATAAGTAAGTTTTTTTAATTTATTATTAATTATGTCCTCAGACATGTTTCAAACTCTACTTCTGATCTTTAAAGATGTAAAATTCAGTAGAGCTCAGAATATTTGAAAATTAAAAGTGAAAGAAAAGCCATCATCCTTTATTGTGTTGGCCTTACCTGCTTTTGTCTTTTTTATTTATATATTTCTGTCCAAGGATTGAACAACTTTAATGACTCTGATTGCAGGAAAACATTTTATGTTTCCCAGATGTTTGGCTGGCATGTACTGCATTCTGTTATTTCTTCAGTTTTGGTTTGTAAAAATAGCGAAACTCTGCACATTCCCATTAGAAATGTCAGTGGCTGACAATGCTGAAGATGCAGAATATTCTGTTCAATAAGTCACAACTTACTCACTTGGGTTAAGTCACTCCGATCTAAAGTGTCAGCTAAAAAACTGTAAATGCCATCTAATTGGAGCATCATTATCCCACTTTATTCAGTAGATGGTGGTTTGGCTTCATTTTAAACTGCATTGTCAGGGTGGATCAAAGTGATTCTGTAGAGTGACGCTGCAGAGTTTCCAAGAAGCCACCAGCTTTTTTATTTTATTTTTTTTTTTAGATGAAGTTTCCTGTTCTTCAGAAAGCTTCTGATAGTCCCCCTTCCACCCACCCGGATGCAGATAAATGAGCTAATAAGTTTATGTTTTACACTGGAAACCAGAACCCTCTATGTTTTTATTTATTTTAATGCTGGAAAGATTAACTCTGACCCAGGGAAAGTATTGACTGGAAACATGACTGGAAACGTGTCATAATGTCTGCAGATTTTCTCTCTATTGTCATCAGATGATGCCGTATGGGGTAATGGAGATAGAGGCGATCGGTTAGCATGGGTCTATGTCTGTGCGTATCCTGGTAGCTGATGGGGGCTTGTCCTAAATGGTGGTTTTCACTATTAGACTAACTTGTTTCATCATTTCCCTAACCACCCACGCTCCGGATCTCTCTCACACATTGAGGCTCCTGCTCTTTTTGTCTTGTCTGACCTCTGATGAATGGAGGAATGCAAGGAATTCAGCGATGAATGGAAAATTGGGAGAGATCATGAAAGTCACTGACAGATTCAGTTTTTTTTCTTTTTTTACATTTGATACCACCCAAAGTTTTGAAATCCTCTGAAGGGCTGTTGCTAAATCCCTCCTGACAAGGAGGAGACATGGTGTTGGGAACAACAATAAATTTTAGAAGGATTTTGACCTCCCATACAAAGGGTAAGCGGAAGGGGGCTCGGAATTTCTCGAAAACTTCAAAAACATATGTTACAATGCATGAATAAACTTTGACCCAGAGGGACTATTTTTAGTACTTCAAACACCATGAGGTTTTCATAGAAACTCAGAGATTCAATTGCCGCGTCCATTAGAGAGGAATTTACCCTGACAGCCTGTGCTTGGTATCTCTATAGACACCCACTGAAGCATGTCATCAAAGCAAAGGCTGAAGAAACTAGTCATGACAATCCTTTGAATTTTTTTGAGACGTTTTGGGAATCAGGACCTCTGTCTGAGATGCATTACAGTGATCTCATTCAGAAATTTTATTCCACAGATGTTTATGTCATCACATATAAATAATATATATGTTACTGAGCTACTATTTTCCAGCAAAGACAGACATATGTTTCACTTTCCCCTCTCTGCATGTTTCATAAAACAAAAATGTAAAAACTTCTCAGTCTCCTGCTTGTCCTCTTTTATAATATTATTGAAGGAAGTATTGGGTCCTGCAGACTTAGCCAGACAAATGTAAAACACATGTTTGGGTTAAGTGGTCCCCAATCAATTCTGAAGTATGTAAAATATTCCAATCCCTCAGTAAAAGCATTAAATAACTTTCTTTAGATGTGAAAGCATGAGGGACTCAGACTTCCAGTTGGTAGTTTAGGGGCCCGACTAGACATTTTCTTCAGTGACATATAGTCAAAAACAGATGACATCAAGACAGTCATCATCTACGCAGGAGGTGAAGGGATTTTCCAAGGTGCATATTTGATATCAAGGAATTCCCACTTAGGTATCAACGCTAAAAAAGGATAATCAGCTAATTAGCAGTTAATCATAAAATGTACATTTCAACTGTTGTTTTCTTAGCTTATTCTGACCCTTAGAGAGCAGTGGGCAGCAGTTCCCAGGGAAATATGTGGGGCAAAGGTTCGTGTTCACAGACCAAGAGTGGTATCTTACCCTACTCTTAACACTAAACCCATCTCCATGTATAAAAAATCATGTATATTCCCACACTCCCCTCATTATTTTCATTTCATTATTCATTAAGTATTTTAACAAAAAGAGAAAAGAAAAATATGCACTGTTTGGAGGAAAAAGCAGCAGTATGTGGTCAACTTTGATCATCTGATTTTATTTACATATACAAAGGTAGTATGAATTCATATACAATGTATGTAAGAAGAAATGTCTAACGTTTTTTTTTTTACATTTAATATTGTCCTTTAATCACTGTTGCAAATATAATAGCAATCACTTGATCATACAGTAGCCTTACATAGAGCTGTGCAGACTCTTTGCACTGAAGTATTGAAATAACATGAAGCTTTGTATTTAGAATGGTCATTTTTAAATCTCCTCATATTTTCTCAAAACCGACTGTATTGACTTCTGATCTCTTTATCAAGGATGCAAGCAATCTGGCAAAAAAGAAGACAATCAGAACCTTTAACAAAATATGCAAATACACCCTAGATGATATTATGCTTGTCAACGAAGTCCTCTAAAAGTTAGAACAACCGGAAATTGTGTCCAAAAATATTCCCCAATATAGAGGAATAATCTTTGTTTCTGAAAAATTATGTCATGTGGTAGTCATGAAATTTCATTTCATTTCTGTTTTTTTTTTTGCTGAGGAATCAGTACCTTTTGGACATACAGTGCAACCCGATCTGGTTTCTGCCACAAAAAGATAAGATGCTTGACATTAAAACAGAAAAAGCAAATTGATTAAATTAGGGGTTTTACATTGCAGACTTGTTTTACTTCTTTGATCATAGCAATATTTGTCAATCTTGTAAGCTTACTTTATTGTTTTTAGACTTAGTTAAATATTCTAAAATCCTAAAGAACACTAATAATGAATAACTCCATTCAGCACAACACACACACTTCCTATGACTTTTGCTGGTTGGCTTACAACACATGTTGGAGCTGGCCTAAAATAAAAATAAAAAAATTACCCATAAACAATCACACATACAAACAGAACAGTATTTCTCAAAACAGATCAAAGAACTTGCAGTCCTCAGCTTTTCTGCTTGTAAATCAGAGCAAATTAATGAGGCCGAAGTGACACTGGGATTTTTTTTGTGACACAACAGCTCCTTTGAAGCCATTCAGCTGGTTAAACTCTTGTACAGAAGCTAGTGGGGAATGAAAGCGGCCGCTTTGCTAATTTGAGAGCAGTTCTTCATCCGTCAGCTTATTTTTTGATGACTTCAACCTTATTCACTACTTTGCATTTTTAGTGTTTGCCTTCTGATATTGCAGGCTTTAAACTGCAAAGCCATTTTGTTTTCTGAAATGACCCAATAATCCATTTGACACACCACCAGACAAAAACAATAGTTTTCCTCAAAAACAGCAAAAAAAATTATAGTTTATTTATAATGACTGTTGATAGATAAGGGACTTATGTTTTCTGCAATAAACAATTTAATGTCCAATCTCAATGTCCAACCCAATCACTTGATTTCGGTTTAAAACTACTCATTTTCTGTTTCAACAACATAAACCCAGAATTCAGGTTTAAGTTTGTTTTTTGCAGTTTGAATTATTTGCCACCTGCTAAAGTTTATTCATCAATGAAACTACAGCCCATCAATGAGGAAAAGTTTGAGCATAAAGATAAGAACGTAGCTGGTGTTGTAATATCTAAACCACGGCAGTTAGAATTGTAGTTACTTTTAGTAATGCTAAAAGAAACAAGAAGAAATAAAGATGATAGTCATGCAAGAGGAACAATGCATTTAAAGTTTTTCTGGGAGCAGGTTTTAAATGTTGTCTATTTTCTCTGGACCAGACGCCCTGTACATCTTGAGAGGTTGTCACATACAATCAAGCCAGACTTCACCGGGATGCGGCCTTATTTGCCCTGTTTACTGGGAACAGCTGAATTCACAAAACTAGAGAAATTTGCACACCAAGTCATTGATTTCAGTTAATGGAAGTAATCTATGTCCAAGCTCCATACTGACATTAGATACAACAGATTGCTCGATAGTACTGATGCAAATAGAGCTAATAAATTCCAGTGAAGTTGACTGGTAAATGTATCTTCACGCAAGGTGATGACTCACAACAGGAATTAGAGAAGATTATGTCATCTTAGGCTCATTTGCTTTATATTGATGCAGAATATACCTTAATTTTAAGCTTTTTCATTTTTTTTCTTTTAGTAGAAAAGCCAAACTAGCTTGTATGTGGTATTCTTGAATCTGCTTTTGTCTGTGACCCTGTTAGCTCCAAGTCAGCAACACTTCCAGGAGGGAGTTTAGAGATAGCTTTCCTTTGTGGCTTATAAAAGCAAGGTTTTGGGAAAAACATGTTCAGAAACCCACCAAAGGATGATGCTCTCCAACAGAGCATCATCATCAGAACCACCTTAGAAAACTATTTAGAATGGGGAGAAGAATTAGCTAAACTCTAAGGTCCTCATCATTATAGGTTAATACTGATCCCCTATTGAGATGTTTATTTCAGCTACTTGTGACCAAGATCTTATACTTTTGCTAAATATATATGTATTCTATTGACATAGATAAGGGTTGGAACATAGATCAATAAATCTATATCTTTACTTTTAGATTAGTGCATTTTTCACTCTCAGAGATCAGAGAGATGATGCTGAATCCAAGGGCCAGATCAATCTAGAGAACCCCTGCTCCATCATGCAAATACATCTGAGCAATGCACCACCATAAATCTTCAACTTCAGGGAAATTTTCTTTATAGCTGAGAACCATTAGGTCACTTAGGCCTCATTCATGAAAACCCCTCCATCCCTCATCCATGCAAAAGATTTCCAGTAGCAGCAACAGCCCGTCCAGAGTCTGAGGCTTTGCAGGAGCTGCCCAAACCTCCTGGTTGGCAGGGGCAACACAGACATTTAAAATCTGCCCCAGTGTCGGAGCCACAGGTGTGGCATAAGTATTATCATGCCTTTGTGCTGTTTTATCCTTACAGATACTGTCTTTGGCAACTGGTGGACAAAACTTTGGAATAGGTTGCTTGCATCATGAATGCCTGACACTCAGATGTAGGCTGTTCCATTGCATAGTAAAAGTCTTGGATGAAGAATCAACAGAATCACATCATTTACAAACTGTCTTAGCCTTCTGAACTTAGAAACAGGACATAGTAATGAAGCTATTAACCGCTCAGTATCTTATCAGGTATTGTGTTTTTGACTCTCTTTTGTGGATTATTTAGGCTTCACTACATCCTTTTAATACACTGTTTCCGCCCCAGTTTCGGCCAGACATGTAGCAGTCCTGATATCACAGAGGCCAGTGCTTCTTCTACTGTAACAGCAGGAGCCAAAGTAACAAGACATTGTGGTTTTCTGCATCCATTTCGAATAGTAACAATGAGACCAAGAGCTGATTCTTTGTATTATTTCCCTGCTAACCCTAGACACAAAGACCAGAGGGGACCACAGGCTGTAAGCACTCTACCATAAGACGTCTGATCTAGACTTACTATTCAAGACTATAGCTTGAGGCAAAGTCCTTAAAAAATTCATGTGGCAAAGAGTAAGTCTTTTGGAGAGCAACACCTGATAGGACTAAACCAAGAACTGCATCCCGAGCATCTCAAAACTCTTGACATGGTTATACAAGTACCTCATTGTCAAACACTAACTATCTGTAATTATAATTAGAAAGGTAATGTCTTTGAATTAAGGCCATTATTGATGATAATGAAGTTTTGTTCCAGAATGTAAAGTGGACCTCTCCTATTCCAGTTAAAACGGGTCATGTTCAGACATGTTAAAGCATGTTTGAACATGAACAGGCTTCCTGCTTTCTCTAGATCCCCCATGAAGCTTTTTTTTTTAGTATACATTCAGTCCCAGTCAGTTTGACCTCTTAAAGAGATTTCTGGTGAACTGGTTGGTAGTATCTGTGGGATACGACATATGATGTGCAGAAACAGTAAATACTCTGAAAACTTTCCTGCAAAAGCAGTTAAAGAAAGAAATGCTGTTTCATAGTTTTTTCATTTTTTTGCTGACCTCTGTGTGGCTTCATTACTTCATCAGGAGTATTTGAGAACATGTTCAGAGACATGTGCTAAAGACATTAAAGTAGCAGACAAGAGTTAACAGATATATTTGTCATTGCTGGCATTTGGTGAAGAAAAAACAGCAATCTCTACCAGAAGTACATGTTCCACACCACATTGTTGGAGCAAATTATTTCCATTAAAAAATTCTTCCTCTGTATATTTTTATGATGACCATGTTCTATGGTTTTAGTTTTGTTCATCAGATAAGGGAGGTGAAATGTGACAGCTAGAAACAATAACTTTAAGTGTAAGAAAGCTTTGTAATGAATTTCCATACTACACCGAGGTGTCAAGTAACAAAGTACAAATACTTTGTTACTGTACTTAAGTTCACTTTTTAGGTATCTATACTTTACTCCATTACTTATTTTTCTTTCTACTTCTGACTTCTACTCATTACATTTTCACACAAGTATCTGTACTTTCTATTCCTTACATGTTTAAAACAAACGTTACTCTTACTCTTGGCTTTTGTTTATAAATATTTATTTCACGTCATGTGCTCCATCCAACGCAAATTATTGACTCCATCCACATCTAGTGAAAACTAGTGTAATTGGATGAGTCATATAACACAAACATTGGTTAGCTAAAGGAAATCATCAGAAGCAAGCAGGTGTTCTTCAAACTACAAACGTGAATTGTCTATGCCATGCTACAATGGCGGATTCAGAAAAAGATGTTAAAATGTCTGAAAGGTCGGACACACGCGAGAGCGTATCGGGAGACGGAGACCAACAAGACCTCCCTCATCCTTGGCCCTATCTCAAAGAATTTTTAGAAATAGTTGAAAAATTGAGCTTTGAATTCATATAGTGGCATCTGGCTGTTTTTTTAAAGGTTACTTTATACTTTAAGTAGTTTTTGGAGCACATACTTTTTCACTTTTACTTGAGTAAAGAGGTCAAGTTGATACTTCAACTTTTACTAGAGTGTTTTTAATCTTCTACTTAAGTAAAAAATGTGTGTACTTTTGACACCACTGATACTTTACATATTTAACAGAGTCAGATTTTTAAAAGCTGAAATCTGTAGCTGGAGGGTTGATAAAAAGATATGACCTGAAAGAACTCTGAATGTGTTACCTAATCAAACAGTTAAGGTAAATCTGAATATTACTTATATAATATTAACATTTATCACAGGAGATTTTTTTCTCAGTAATATCTATTTTCAAAGAAGGTAAAGGATAACTAATCTGTGATTTTATTGTATTTATCATCTTTTCCTGAGTACAAAGACAATTCTTAATTGAAAACGTTCCCATAGCGAGTGTTCCTGATAGTGAACAGAAGGCCTACTTTTTTAAAAAAAAGCTACAAAATCTCGGAGGTGTCCAATAATCCTCCCGGTCCATAGAAGTTTGTGCCTCTGTGATGAACTATCGCCTCGTCCAAGGTATAGCCTGCCTTTTGCCCATAGGCTGCTGGAGATAAGCATCAACCTTCATGACCCTCAAAGACAAGTAATAGAAGATGGATGAATGCAAACACGCGATAAGATGGCCTAACCTGTAAAGCAACAAACCTTAGCACAAATTATTATTTTTTAAATTACTACAGAGTAGTAATTTTCTGCAGAAATCTTTAAATGTGCCCCCTCCCCCATTTTTATTCACCAGCTTCCTGTAGTTTCCTTCAAATGTTTTTTTTTTATGTAGAAAAATATTTATCTCACTTTATCATGCACAGAACACATGCAAATGTATTTATCTGTAGTTCTTTGAAACATTGTGGTCTGATCATATATTCTTATGAAGACGTCAGAAGAGAGATGGATTCAAAAAAGGCCTTACAAGGAAAAACACAGTTCACACATTTTATCATTACTCATCACTACTTCCTGCTGTAATCTATTACATCTATGGTGTATTGTGGGTTTCTGGGTAGAATGGAGATAGTGACTAGACTGAGAAAAAGCAAACAAGTCTTGCTTATCGTATTTATGTGTGAGGGGCTCCATTCCTCTGCTGTCTGATATTCAACCAGCCTCTCAAATCCTCTTGTAGGCAGCAAGCTCTAGGTTACTTTCAGCCGCATGGAAAGACTTGGGAGGAGTTGGGAAAACAAACTCAGAAGGAAAGTTATACAAACACAGTATTGAGGACTGCAACGCTTGGAGGAGAACTGAGATGATTTTGTAGATAGGTCTAATTATTAAACTGTATATTCTTGATTTTCTAGGAAGATTTCCATGAACTGAAGACTTCTAGGAAAAAACGCAGTGAATGCACAGGTTAGACATTCAGTTTGATGGAAACAATGTGTAATGACAGTAACATGTAAAAATAGGCCTTTTAGCAACAACAATAAAACTTTTGAAGGATAAAGCACCACAACAGAATCCTTGATATAAAGTGTAACGTGAATAACTAGAAGAAACCTGAAACTTTCCTGCCTTACTCATCATGTTTTCCAACTAGGTTCTTTTTATAGTTTATTCATTCTTCTTTAGTGATCACTACTTCCTTGTTTACTTAGGCTAATGTTTCATTGAACTATTTTCTTGTCCAAAATTAGATTAAATAAAAATTACGAAAGTGAGTGCATTCCATCTTTTGTGTTTCACGACTTGGCACGCAGCCACATCGGTGTGGGCCGTGGGTCAGACCTCTGGGGGATTCATGTAATGATCATGAAATTCATGTTAGAAGTCAGTTATCTCTCTTTTTTTTCCGGCCCGAAATAAAAGTAGCTAAAGTATTCATTCATCATTAATGAAGTCATTTTTTTTCCGAGGGAGGATTGTATGTCATGTTGTATATATACATGACTTACAATATGAAAAAAAAATGACTTAAATTATTTACTTTTTATTATATTTTATAGCATAGATTGAAATTAAAAATGTTTTCCACAAACATTAATAAACTTGAAAAAAGAACACCTTAGATGTTCTGAGAGGCTCAGTGGAACAATGTTCTCTTTCTACTGCCTTCTTGGCACAGACTCTGCTTCAACATACCAGACACTCCTCTCTTTACATCTTCAAGCTACCTAGACGCTGTTCTGCAAAATGTTTATTTACCCTGAGGTGAAATGTGTAACGGACGTAGTTAGTTTGACCTCTACGAATGTCCCAAACACTTTTTACCTGCAGGGCCTTTATGTTTATGCCAACCCTTTTAAAGACATGTAAAAGGCCCTAAATCCCAACGAACTCATATTTTTACAGTTGTTCAAGACGCCTAAAAATTTTTAATTTGTTAAATAGAATCTTACCATAGTATCACTGCCTCCTTTGTGACAACAATGAGCATAGATGATTTTGCCTGTAAGTTTGAATCTGGCTTTTAGAAGTGCTAAAAAATATGCAAAAACTGCTGCCCAATTTGAAAAATCACCAATGAATTTGGTCATTAGAATATGGTCTGCATATTGTTGATGGCACACACAAAAACAAAGGTTTGAACACCTTGTCTGCTGAACTGCAAACTCAAATCACTTTGCACCTTCTTTCAAGATCTGCTCGGCATGTATAAATATACATTGCTAAAAAGTTAATGACACAATTTCAAGTAATGTCTATTAATTTTGAGATTTAATGCAGTAAGCAATCTTCCTGTGGCGTTTAAAACAAACATTCCCACAACATAATGGCTCCTCTATCAGTAGAGATATTTGGCCTGTCTAACCAAAGCACATTTTCTATCATCTTGTTTATATTTATGATGGTAGAACAGAAACTAAAAGAGACTACCGGTAGTAGTTTTTAGAGTCAAGACAGTGGCGAAATTTCTAGCACAATTGCCTTACAGCAAGAAGGTTCCAGGTTTGATTCCTGGCCCAGGTTCTTACTTCATGGAGTTTGCATGTTCTCCCAGTGCATGTGTGGGTTCTCCCTGGGTACACCGGCTACCTACCACATTCCAAAACCATGACTGTTAGGTTAATTGGCTTCCCTAAATCATCCTCAAGGTGTGAGTGTGTGTGCATGTGGGTATGTCTCTGTGTTTCCCTGAATCAGACGACCTGTCCAGGGTGTGCCCTACTTCTCGCCCATATACTGCTGGAGATAGGCACCGCCCCCCTCAAGGTCCTGATGCAATAAGCGGGAAAAGATGACCCCAAAATGTTTTACTAAAGTTTTCTAAGGAATATAAAATACCACTCCATGTCTTTGCATTGTTGGAACCCAAGGACAAGCACAAGCTTCAATTCAAGCAGTTGAGCTCAGCTGAGAAAGGTGTCCCACAAATGGATTTATTTCATGTTTGGCAATAATACTGATGTTTATTCGACATATCACAACAACAATAAGAGAAGTCTCCTCAGAAAATCAAGAACTTTTTTGCATCATTGTCCCTGAGAGATACATTCTCCAGATTGGTAAATCAGAATATATCTTCTTGTGGTATCGTTGTCAAGCTTGCTATTAGTTTACTTCCTTTTTTGGTGAACTGGCCTACCAGTCATATTCCATCTAGTTTATGCTTAATGGCCTCCTTTGAATGTGATGACTATTGTCTCCATTCGTTGGCACTAATAAAGCAATTGAAAAACTCCAGTTTGCACATATAGACTGCAGAGAGGCCTGCAGGACCGTGGTAAACAGGTATAAATGGCGAATATTACACAGGTTCCCTGATGTCTAGACAGGCAGGTATGGTTTGGCATAACAGTGGGACAGAAAACTTAGGCATAGAGATAGATTTATTTGTAATTTTGTTCACACAAGTGTAAAACAAAAAGAACTTCTGTTTAGAACAGCTCTCACGAGCTGTTTTTTGTTTAGGGAGAAACTTGGGAGATTATTTCCATACTGTCTAGTGTGACAAGATAAAGTTTGTTATTGGTCCAGCTTTGGTTTTACAATGTCAGCAGTTTAAACTTTTAAATAATTTCTCAGACTGTTGATTTAGGCAGATTGGAGCAGTAGCAGTTTTCCTGGTACTCATGTCCTGACAAATGAGTAGCAACAACTAAACCTTCCATGAATGACAGGTTTTCTTCTGTTAGAATTTTTTAAAATGCGCAAAATAAATGGTCCTTCATCCCTTTATATCCCCTGAAATATACCGACGGATACAGAAAGCTTTGAATTAATAATTTAAATATTTTATCAACTAATTGAGAATTTAAAGTCGTAGGGAAACAGCTGTTCCAATCGTTGCATTTCCGAATTCTCCTGAATGGTGCCCGACTTTACACGAGTGAATAAAGTGAATGTGATTGGTCATTTATCAAGAGGGCAGGATTGTTGTAGCGAAATGTTTGCAAGCAAATTTGGTTGTGGCCGGTTTGTCGGAAGCATCTTATTAACCGGTGAACAACTTAGTGCTTGTAGGTTTCCAATGGGAAATTACATTGGGAAAAAGTAGCACTTATCAACGACACTGTCAAGGAATGCTATGGCCAGTGGAAACATGCAAGAGGAGGAAAGATTTGTGTCGGAGGTCGTGGCCATCATACATTTTTAATTTAGAGGAGGAAGGCGGAAACGAAGAGGACGACAGGGCGGCAGAAACTTTGTTTGGTGTAGAAGGCTAGAAGAATTTAGGTGTGCAAGCTAATGTATAGCTTACTGGCCTGCATAAGATAACGAAAAAAAACCCACAGAGTTTAAGACAGGTTTTTTTTTTTTTTTTTTTAGAAATTTTCAAACCTTTGGAACAATATCATCCCATAAATAGTACATTTATATACATGTTTAAGCCAGAATGATTTGACTTTTAAATATGACTTCCGTACATTTTTTTGTCTTCAGACTCAATAAGCTACAATATAAAGTTACACTTCTTTCGGATTACTGCAATTAAAAGATCTAATACTCCAAAGTTTTTTCCCCTTAGTTACTATAGTGTCTTTGATTAGAGAAAGTACCACCATGACAGAATCTGTTCATGCCACCTTATTACTCAATAGTGCCATAGCAAAGAGCAAAACAGGTCGGTAAGACAACGATCTCGGTGTTATTTTTTTGTATTCCTATGAATTTCTCTCAACAGCCTTTTCTAGACATCTGCAGATAGTGAATCATAATTTCAGACAAATTCTGAATCATAAGTCTTGACATGCAGCACATCTTTTACACAGCTTTAAGATCAGGTTTAGGTACATACGTATGGTTGATCTTAAAGGAACTCATGATATGAGAATAAGTTCCAGCATGACAAATACACCTCTGTATTTAACTATACCTGCCTATTGCTCTTCTTAATAATTCAATTCAGTTTAGATTATTATTGTTGGGAAAATTCAAAACAACATCTGCTGGAAATCAGCAGGTTCCCTCGCTCCTCCTGGATGAGCATGTGGTGACAGCAGATACAGTATTTACTTGCATATTGTTGTTTGCTCTACAGCAATCTCTAACACCGAGCATGCATGCAGTGACAGTGGAGAGGAAAGATATCGAAAATACTAAGCCTTATAAATAACCTCAGGATATTAGAGTTTTCAGTAAAAATAGGGTTATTCCCATCCATGCTACTTAAGTGAAAAACATTTCAAACAATTGCCAATTTAACCAGTCAGACAACATAGAGACAGGTGGCTTGTTTTAAAGGGTTCAAAAGAGAAAGGCTCTTCTTTTTGACATTTTTATGACTAAAGTTCACTGCATTTGAACAAAAGTACGGTAATATCCTTCGAACACATACAACTACAGTAAAGAAATTTGTCCCCCCCAATAATACTGACCTGCTTTATTTTTTGGGGGGACTAAACGCCATTCTGCTGGATGGAATCAACCTGATCAGTTACGGCAATATGAGCATGGGCCTCCACCTGCATGGCATCATATTATTTGATAACCTGTGCAGTAAAACTTTTAGACCTTCTGAAAAACTTCAAGTATTGATGAGAATCAGTTTCATTCCCTGACCCAGCTAACTGCCCCAGACCTTCCTGTACCCCTCTCTCGTCCTGCTTCCCATTTGTTCTGTATTGGATTCCTTGGCTCTAACCTCCTGCTCATTTGACCCTGACCAAGAGATTGCCTGCTGAAAAAGTGTGTTGCTTGGAAGTTTCCCTGTCTGTGCATCTCAACATTTGTTTTGAACACATGTAACTCAGCTCTTTTAGTTAGAAAAATTATTCTTATTATCCACATGCTGTGAATTATGGGATGGACCAAATTTTATTTGACACTTAAATGGCAGTCATGGAAACTTTTTTTTTTTAAGACTATACTGTCATTTGTTATTGATAATTATCTGTGTTCTGTTTGGAAAATTATGTCATAATGAACAACAATTTTCTTTGTGGTGGAGGTAAACTGCCCGATAAAACATTTTCTGGGCTTTCCCTGCTGAGTCTTTCCTCCATATTTATTCTAATGTTTCCTTCTCTTTGTGATAAAAGCTTGTAACCCTGTGGGTAAAAGGTATCTTCTAACCATCAGCAGTGGCAGAAGATCTCATAAAGACTGCATTGGAGGATATTGCTCCAACAGTTTCTCTTACTCTGACTGGATGAGTCCACTAACCGATTCTTAAACACCAAGTTTAATGCTGAGTAGATTTAGAACATGTGCCAAAAATAGGATTAGGTTGATGTTACTCCTTCAAGGCTCAGCTCAGAGGGCATATGTTATCTATGATAAAGAATTGAGACAGCACACCTGTTGAGCTGATGAGAACTTCCCAACAAGCGGATTTATTCTCAAAAAATTAGTAACCTATTAAGTATCTAAATGTCCATGTTGACTAGTTATGTGATATTAGTTAAATCCAGATTCAAAATGTCATGGTCACAGATTCTTTAAGCTGTTCTAGTCATTACATTCGCAAATAAACCAAAATAAAATACACCTTGTTAATCATGTATCATTTGGTGATCTTTCAGTTCGTAATAACAGTTAAAAAAATATATCTAAAACAATTAGGGAAATGGGCTACCTCTGCATGTCATTCAGGTAGATAGCGTCATCAAGCCTTTTTGTTGTGTGGCACAACATTTCTGTCGTTGAGGCAGTGTCATGATGGGTTAACAGAGAGGCCCAAGATGCAGGACACTGACGACTCAGAGGGAAAGTTTAAACAAGTTTATTGTTGCACAAGCATTAATTAAATGAACAGTTGAACTGGTTCTGGTCTGGGACTGGTTCACTGGAGTCTGTGAGAGAGACAGTTCTGTTAGCGAAGGCTTGGTTGGGATTGATCTTGGTTGAGTTCAGACTTGTACCTTGAAGTGCGTAGAAGAGGCTTTGGGAGCGGAACTGTTGGGTCCGGAGATGATTTGTTTCTGCAGAGTCCGTAAGCTGTTTCAGCGTCTTACTTCTAGAGACGAGTTTGACCTTGGCTTGAGTTTCCAGCTCAGTATCCAGAGCTGCTTGGAAATCCAGAGAGTAAGTCTTCAGGTTTGGCTCGGAGGGCGGGCTCGGCTGGTTAAGCTCTTCCAGAGCTTCACAGGAGAAAGGCAGGTAACCTGGAAGCAGAGACAAAAAGGGTTAGAACCCAAACAGGACTCAGGAGTAACAAGGTTCTCAGAGGATCTATGGCTTAGGTGCTAACCAACTGATTAAGACACTGCGGCATCGAGGCAAGGTCTGAAGACAGCTTATGTAGTCTGGTCCTCCAGATGAGATGATCAGAAGCAGGTGCGTCGAAAGCTCAGCTGAGAGGAACCAGGGCGGACTCTGCTGGAGAAAGTTGGCATTTCTCCAGCTCCCAACAGGCAGTCACTGTAGAAGAGGAGGACTGACTCAAACCCCAAACAACATGGATTGTGATCAACATATACAGCACTTGTTTTCTTGTATCTATACATTCCATTTTGATAGCTGGGTATAATATTGCAATATATAGTGATATTGCAATGTCGTGACAATATCATATTTTGACTCATGTATGTTGACACATATCGCATAGCAACACACGTCAATACTTACAACATGTCTGTTTTTAATAAATACCACTTTTTAACATTAACACACATTTACATTTGTAATATCATTAACCATGAACTCATGTGATTCACATCATGAATTACTAATACACTAAACAAAAATATAAAGGCACCACTTTTGGATTTACTCACATTTTTATGAGATCAACTCAAAGATCTTAGACTGCCCACAACAAAAGGTCGCTCTGAAAAGTGCAGTTTTATCACACAGCACAATGACACATATTTTGCAAGATTTGTGGGAGCATGCAATTGACTTGCTGACAACAGGAATGTAAACCAAGGCTGTTCCTCGTGTATTGAATTTTTATTTTTCTGCTATTAGCCCTCTTCAAAGGCGTTTCAGAGAATTTGGAAGTACATTCAACCAGCCTCACAGCCGCAACCAACTTGTAACCACACCAGCCCAGGACCTCCACGTCAAGCATGTTCACCTCCAAAATGAGACCAACAACTCAGAAAGGGGCTGAAACAATTGCTCTGTTCGAAAACCTAGGACGCGTCCTTAGAAGGCCAGATTTGAAGGCCGATTACGTCATAACGCGGCGCTGAAGTCTGGTCGGATTCCAAGACTCCTCGTTTTGCTGACCTTAAAATGCATCCTTCTTTTTGCCCGATTTGAAGGACGGGTCCGATGTATCCTCGGTATCCTTGGATATCCCAGGATTCATTGCGAGACCAAGCCAGCCATGATCAGAGGTAAGGTTACTTGGCGCTGAACAGTGGTGAAAATTGGAAGTTCAGTTTAATATAATACAAGTAAGTGAATAGTTCCGTCTGAGATTAATGAAAATAGTTGTTTTAATGGTTATTGAGTCAGATATGTTGCAGTAATGTTTGATTTATCTAAAGGTTTTTTATCTGTTACTGTGTAAATGGGTTTGGCTGTAATTTAAGGACAGATTCTAATATATCTGCAGTGTGGGGACTATAAATCTGATAGGAGTTTAATTTTTTTATTGCTGTTTTGCACAATATGCTTAACTAAGTATTTTTTGTTGTTGAATATTAGAGATTTTTCAGATATATATTTTTTATACATACATTGTTTGGATTTAGTTCTATCTTTCTACCCCTTTTATAAAATAGAGTAGAAAATCCCTTTATTGTCCCACAATGGGCAAATTTACAGCAGCAGAAAGATTATTGAAATGGTCACACAAATGAGGACCTTAGAAAAATGTATAAGAATAACATTATAGGGAAGAGTTAAAATATAAACAATAAAATACTGTAAAGTGTTTTAACAATATAAAACTGGGGAATAAATAACCAATATGCAGCTATGAACATTTTAGTAATGGATATTTTAAAATAGCAGCAACATGAGAGATGTGCAAAATGACAGCAGCAGGTTATTTAACTGACTAAAGTTTCTATCATTACATTTGATTTTATTTATTCGTGCTCTGGTAGTTAGAACATTTATTCCACTCTCCATTCTTGTTAATGTAGTCCTTGTTGACTTTATAATAAAAAAGAAATAAATAAACAAACAGTTTTGAAAACTTTGGTATTCATTCTTTTCCTGCTTTGTGTGTCAACTTTCACGGTTGCTAAGCAACAGAGCTTACGGTGGTAAAACCCGCCGAAGGGTAGACCTATTCGAATTGACAGCCAAAACTCTTCCGGTCTCCTTATTTTCAAGGACTTCGAAGGATCCAGCCTAGGTAGACCGCGTCCTTGGAGGATGCAGCCCAGGTTTTCGAACAGAGCCAATCAGTTTACATTACCAGATCATTTCTGCACAAACTCTCAGAAACCATCTCAGGGAAGCTCATCTGCATGTTTGTCACTCTCATCGGGGTCTCCACCTGACTCAAATTTGTCGTTGTAACCAAGTTGAGGGGGCAAATACTCACATTCAGTGGCTTCTGGCATGCTGGAGAGGTGTTCTCTTCACGGATGAATCCCGGTTTACACTGTACAGGCAGGTGGAAAACAGCGTGTGTGGCGTCATGTGCGTGAGTGGTTTTCTGATATCAATGTTGTGGACCCATGGTGGCCCATGGTTGTGGTGGTGTTCTGGGCAGACATCTGTTATGGACGAAGAACACGGGTGCATTTTATTAATGGGATATTGAATGCACAGAGATACCATGATAAGATGAGGTCCATTGTTGTGCCATACATCCAAGAACATCACCTCTTGTTGCAGCAGTATAATGCATGGCCCAATTTTGAATGGATCTGTACAAGATTCTTGTAAGCTGAAAATGTCGCTTTTCTTGCATGGCTGACATGCTTACCTGATATGTCTCCCATTGAGCATGTTTGGGATGCTCCGGATCGCTTTATATGGCAGGGTGTACAAGTTCCTGCCAATATCCAGCAACTTTTCACATCCAGTGGAGAGGAGTGGACCAACATTCCACAAGCCACAATTGACAACCTGATCAACTCTTTGCGAAGGAGATGTGTTGCACTGCGTGAGGCAAATGGTGGCCACACCAGATACTGACAGATTTTTTTGAGTCACCCCCCATAAAACAAAAGTAGACCTTTCAGAGTGGCCTTTTATCTTGGACAATTTAAGGCACACATGTGCACTAATCATGGTGTCTAACCAGAATCTTGGTATGGCACAGCTGTGAGGTAGGATTGATTATTTTAGCAAAGGAGAATTGCTCACTATCACAGATTTAGACTGGTTTGTGAACAATATTTGAGGGAAATGGTGATATTGTATAGTGGTAAAAGTTTTAGATCCTTGAGTTTATTTCATAAAAAATAGGAGAAAAACTAAAAGTGTCCATACTTTTCTCGGGTTTACTTTTCAAATATTTGAATAGTATCTTTAACCAAACGACCTGTACTTAACGCCATTTACGGTATTACTATAGTTGTTAGGTTTCTGTTTCTGTGATGTTTTTCTTCTGATGTTCAGTTTTGCTTTGCTCTTTGTTTTATCGTTTTTTTATGGTTTAATTCTTAGTTTATTGTGTTCTTTGGGTAATTCTTAGTTACTGTCTCAGTCTTGGTTCTGTTACTGTATGTTTTCTTTTGAGTGTTTAGTTTTACTTTGCTCCATGTTTTATAGTCTAAGTGGTTTATTCTTTATTTTGTTGTTTTCTAGTTATTTCCAGTCTTCCAGGTTTTTCATTTGTTGCCTTCTGCAACCCTCTTGTGCTCCCGTTTTTCCCTAGCTCCTGCTTTGTTCCTACTCTGTGCTCACCTGTTCCCAATCTGGGAACTCGTCTCTCTGAGCCTACAGTTACAGTGATTCCCCTGATGTCTCCATGGTTTTTGGTACGTTTTGACTTCGTTTTCATTTTTGTAATCCTGGTTTAACGTTTATTTGGACTTTGTTTTCATATTTTGGATTTTGGATTACCTGCCTGTTTTCAGTTCCCCTTTCATTAAATCTAAAAGAAATTCACCTCTGCCTGCCTGCCTCTGCTTTTGGGTCCTCAATCCACAAACAAATCCTGACAATACTGGATTTCAATCGCTGTCATGATCTTGACACTGATGACTGGATCATTAGTTCATTCCCTTTACCAGCTTTTACTGAGGAGCCGTCAACTTTGCTGCCCTCTGAGGTTTCTCTGGCCACAGCCTCAGGGCTTCCCCCCTGTCCTTACTCTAACCACACTCCACAATTAAGTACCACTGACGACATGACACCAGTTTATGCATGTACTGACCAACCTAAACTTATGAAAATTGATGAAGTTGGTCCAACTTCATCAGCAATACCTAATGCTTTTAATGTGGGCCATTCATCAGTCAACTATCTCTGAGGGACATGAGAAGGACTGCTGTCTAGCATTGGACACTGAAGGTCAAGGAATGGTTTTTATTGTATTCTGCCAGTTGAAAAATTGTAAAATAACTAATTATTCCTTTTTGCTTAAGCACTGGAGTCCAAAATACACATGGATTGAGAAAATTATATCCGTTTGTTTAATCCATTGAGGGATTTGACCACACTTTTTCTTAGGAAGGCTCTTTAAACAGATTTATGTTATATCATCTCATCCCCCCCTAGTGGAGGAAGTTGCTAACTATTCACTAAGGGAGCAGCTTATCAAAGTTAGTCCAAACTAAATCCAAAGTTTTTTTTGTTTATTTAACACAGCTTTATTTCAGTTTTGGGTAATTTTCATGATGTTTCTTTAGATACTGGACACAAAAATTCATGGAAGCAAATTAAGCAGTAACATAGGTAGTGTGGAGCCTGAGCATTGTCGGTGCATGAAGGCATGTGTCTAGTCTAGAAAAGAAAGTTTCACTTGTTAAATCTGCTGATCTCCCTTAAATGGAAGGATACAGACTGCGTTGGAACAGTAAGTAATATCACCATGGTTTTGAAGTTTGTTTTTCTATGCAAGGCAGCAATAAAAGGGCTAGAGAAAATCAAACAAGATTCTACTGGAGAGAATCGTTGATCGACAATGAAGTTAAAAGTTATTGCATTACAAGCACCACAATTGGTTTTAATGTATTCTGAGACAACCAATATACATTTTCTTTCCCAAAAATACACATTTTTCAAAAATCTTTTGAATGGACCAAATTGAATACTGTAAATTGTTAAATATAAAATATATTTTCCCTGGAAGGGTTTTTAAAGCTGGAATTATAGAGGTACATGAGTGGATTTAAAAAAATATATATATACATCAGTGAATTCTGTTCCATAAATGTGTTCCTTAACATATCTATTACAGTAAAAATATAGTATCTATTGGAGCTGTTTCTTTTGATTTTCCAATAATATATAAAAAAAAAACATTAGCCCAGTTTGTCATGATCAACACATGCTTTAACAATGCAACTCTAGCAAGAAAAAAATAACCATATTGGAAAAAGGCCAAAAATAAATTTGTCTTAAATAGAAAAGTTTTTTCATGTCTTATAAGCTTTTATTTAAGAATGAACACTCTTATCACTATAATCAAAGTCACATTTTATATTTGGCCTTCACTCAAAATGATAGCGGTGTTTGCTTCCGGAGCATCCACAGTGCCTCGCCTGTGATTTCCCTATCACCCACAAATTGAGTTCCTTCACAAAGCCCACAAAATCTTCCCAGAAAGTAGCACTGGCCTGATCATCCTTTGTCTTCTAGTGTAAATGATGTTCACAGTCATAATCCACATAGACTATGAATCTTTCACAAAATACATGACAGAGGGTTTGCTGCATGCCCCTACCTTTGGTGTTGTATGAACAGCCAACAATTGAAATAAGCAGCTCTACAAAAAAAAAAAAATCATTGAAGTTTTGAATTTGATTTTTTGTTCTTAAACAAGTTAAAGTAAAGCTTTTAAATGGCCGGGTTTGTATGGTTGGAAAAGGTTAATGACATATTTTCAACATTACACATTTTTTCATCTTAAAATGTTTATATTTTTGAACCAATTCTTTTTTTTTTTCTTCACAATTAAGGGTGTATGAGCCAATAGAGCGTTGTTGGCTTTGTGCTGTACTGTCAGCACCCATGTTTGCCAGCATCCTTTCTGTTCAGATTTGTGTTTTTACCTTACAGAATGGTGATTCCATGCCTTTCTTAATTGTTCTATTTTTTTTTTTCCTCAGGAAGAAAAACTATATAAAGTAAAGTTTGTGCACATCTTCACTTGAATCCAATAGAGTTTAATTTTCAATACCATTGAAATGGTATAAAAGGTCTCCAGAACACGTTAAAACACAACTCTCCAAAAATGCTGTATTCTATGATTACTCCCTAGTAATCTGACTTTGACGTGCAATTCCCTGAAAAAAGGTTAAAGCGAAACACCGTTTTTTTTTTTTTTTTTTTTTATTGGCCCCTTGATTTTACATTATAACATAATTTTCTACTCACCCATAGTTTTGTTTCATTTGGAGCTGTTCCAAAGATATACGGTTTTGTTGTATCCAAGTACAGCTTCCTATGGGCAACGAGTTAAAGGCACAAACTAAACTGTTCATAATTTCTTCTTTATGGTACGCCAGCATTCATAACATGTACACGAATCACTGTCCCCTCGACATCCGTGGTTATATTTTTTATATTTATATTTTTTTATAACAAAGCAGAGTGTGTGTGACATCATTCGAATGATTCAGATTAGCTAGCCGAATAAATATAAGAGGTAGAGCGTAGCCACCTGTGGCCCGGGCTGCCTGTCACAACTCCGGTCCGGCGCGCGAATGACGTCATACACTTTCCACTTTGTTTTATTATATATATATATAATATAAAAAATATAACCGCGGATGTCTGGTGGACAGTAATTCACCTACATGTTATGAATGCTGGCGTACCATAAAGAATTAATTATGAACAGTTTAGTTTGTGCCTTCAACTTGTTGCCCATAGGAAGACTAGGAAGATGTTACTTGGATATAATCTAACCGAATATCTTCAGAACAGCTCCAAATGACACAAAACTAATATAGGTGAGTAGAACATGATGTAATAACATAAAATCAAGGGCCAAATGTAATAAAACCGGTGTTCCACTTTAATTAACAGGGCCACTTGTTTATTCTCGCCACCAGGGTCTGATCTAATTCTAGATGATAATCTTGTTACGTCCACCTGGCTTGTTAGGTGGGGTAACATTAATTGAGACCACACAAGGATTTTCAGAGTTAATAAAAAGGAAATTTATTAAATTATATTAAGTAAAACTGAAAAAGGATTGCCTGAAATAAGAAGCCAAAACAGATTAATACAAAACCATAACCAATTAGAAATAAACAAACGCAAAACAAACCTAACAAAACTCAATCATAAAGTCCAAAGCAAACCAACTGAAGTTCTGAAGAGGGAGAGGAGGAAAAAAGCCTGCTGACTGCTGCAGCATGTCAGCTTTTAAAGCAGCAGAGCACCAATCAGGGAAAAAACAAAACACCTGCAGAAGGCCTGCCTCCAGGACCCTAAAAGAAAAAGCAGAGACCCACTGCAGCCGTAACAATCTATAGAGACCTGTTGAGGCCCGATTATCTCTGCTGATGCTCAAGTAAGTGACCTAACGGGAACATCCTTCAATGCAGGACCACAGAGCCCCAACTAAAAGGAAATACAAAATTGTCTAATAAATTATGTGCGCATAGGCCTATAGTGAATTCAGTTTGCCAAAACGTGTGCTATAATGCAGCCTAGAAAATTTGACTTACCATATGAGATGCATGTTGCCGCCAATGTGCCATAAACAGTTGAGGTATTGAACATTATAGACCTGTTGGGACACTGCATTCTCCACCTCCACGCAGTTGCCATTGGGTTTATTCGAGCCATCAAATCACACACCTTACACTGAATAAAACTTTGAATAAATCAAGGATATGTTGTCCTAGTGTTTCAAACCATCACTACACTCTTGTAAATTTTAAAAATAATAAGATTTCATATAAGCCATGTTTCAGATTTGAAATCTGGCAACAGAACAAGGAGTAAACTTTTACATTAGCCAAACAATAAAAAAAAACTTGAAGTTCAAGATTAATTATCAGAAGTAGCATTATGCACCACTATATATACATTTGTGTGTCTGTGTGTTAATAGATGTATTACCTGAGGTCTGCAGTAGGTGGAACTCTGTATCTGCAAATGGAATCAGAGGCATGCTGATTGAGTGCAAAAGCAAATGTTTTCCACTGTTGTTGTTATTGTCAGTATGTTTTTAATTTAATTCTGTTGTGGTAATTTTTTAGCCATCTTGTTAAGCGGGCAAGAACAATGCTCTGGGATTGTAAAAGATGCCCATGTCTTTATTCCCTTTTTAAATATGCCAGACAGTATGGAGGACCAACTCTGCCATATTTAAAAATAAATACAGAAATAAATAAATGCTCAATAAATAAATAAGCAAACAATTAATTGCCCCAAAAATACAATAAACAAATAAATGTAGGTAGAAATTAAATTATACAGTGAGACATAGATCTATTTATCCCTTTTATTTAGCTTCTTTAGTTATTCGCCTTTGTAATAATTACCTTATGTATTTATTGTCCATTATGATCTTCAACTTTATTAAAATAAACTGTCCTTGGGTCAAAAGAAAGTCAATCTGCTGTCTTGTGATGTGAATAGCTGGTCTTCTTCTATCACCTGCAATGGAATCATGTCAAATACATTAGGAAGAAAAAAATCGGAAGGAGGGTTAATTAAATAGCAATTATATTTTCACATGTCTTAATTTGTTGTTTACTCTAATTACGCTTTATTAAATGGGATGTCCTTGATGCAGAATATCTGGTGTGTCCTGCTTGGCAAGTGCGCTGTGTTGTGGGCCTCTGGGCCTAGTGCTTGCAGCAATCCGAAGCTATATAAACAATCGAGATTTGTTGCATTTACGATTCCAGAAAAAACAAGTCCACCTTTCTTGAGGACCGTAACTCCAGCAGGTGCTGGCGATCACAACCTTCAGAATATAGTTTGTAGCGTGCTAGGTGGCATATTTTAGTAGAAATGCTTGCAGGTTGTTGGGAGCTGTACACAGCCGCAACCATGAGGGTCTTGTGTCTTGGCATGTATGTTGGCCAATATACAAGGTAAGATGGCCAACTTCTTTTGGAATGGGATTCATTGGGCGCCAGTGTCTGCATTGTTTTTACTAGAGAAGAGGTCCAGGGTCCTGTCCACCTAGATGGAGGAACAGTAGCTTTTACATTAGGCTTGTTCAAAAATACCTGGCAAGGCCCAATGTCTTAGTTTGGAGGGAATAGCTCCAATGTCTTAGTTTGTGGAGCTATATTCTTAAACGTGTGACCATCCCAAATGTCTAACTCTCTGCATGGGCTTTAATCTGTGGGTCAAGGCTTGACGTGTGTTGCGGTGCACAACCAGAGCTATCAAAGGCGCTGCACCTTTCTAAGATGACAACATTGAGACAGCTGGAGGAGAGTGCACGGCCGTCCCTCTCCAACATCTTAATTTTAACTATCATTATCTCCCACATCACATTGAGAGCATGATATTCAGCAACTATGTATATTCACCAATGTTCAGCTTTCCATTCTTATTTTCCTGTATACACTATGTCACCCTCCAAAATGTTATTTTTATTGTTTTAGTTATTTTAGTTATTTTAGCATCTTTCTTGTGTTTTATTGACTGCATGTATAGTTTGTTTTCTGTTGCAAATTATGTTTAATTACAAAGAGTGATGAAAACACCAGTTGTAAGTCCTTTTTGGTCTCCTGTGGTACTTTTAATTACTATGTTAATAACCGTGCATAGTTCATTAGATGGTTGGTAAAAAATACACTCATCTAATATGTTTCAAACCGCAATAAAGATCTTAAAAGAACAATTTATTGAGTATTTTATTTTTTAAACTACAACTTTGAACTATGGGTAACCCAGAGCGTAGATTAAAACCATAACCGTTCAGTACAATATGTTAGCGAAGATGGATACCAAAAAGAGGTACTTAAGCCTGATTCCAGAAAAGAAAAAGTAAAGAACGGAAAAATTCCAGGAAAGAAAGAAGAGAAGAACGGAAAAAAACTTCCCAAAATAAACATGTTCTTTCAAAGAGCCAAAAAGGGAGAGGTGGACGTTGCTGCTACAGTGAGTAAAGATTGCGACCAGGGGATGAATGGAGAGAGCCTAGGTGAGAAGGAGGGCTGTAAAGCTCAAGCTAGCCTGATGGCTTATTGTGCTAAAATCAGACATCCCAAGTCTCCTGGAAGTTCCAGTAGTCTCCCTGATATAAATAACATTCAAATTTAGAGTTAAAAACCCTTGTATTTTAAAAGTAGTAGTTTTCTAACTTAAACAAGATTTTAATGTATCACCATGTTTTACGGCAATACATTTTTATTTGTTCAACTGTCAATAATATTGATCTGAAAAGGGCTTGGTAACTTTCTACCAGTAAAGGTTGGACTGGTTTGATATAATATTGAGTTGATGTTCAAAGCTGATGTTCAATTCAGTTCAATTAAATGCAGTTTATTTATGTAGCGCCAATTCACAATACATGTCATTTCAAGGCACTTTACAGTTCACCAGATTATACATTCCAATTGATTTAAAGTTTTTTTTATCTGAGGAAAACCAGTAGATTGCATCAACTTGAAGGCAATACCTCGCAATAATTCACACTTTGTGTTGTTTTCGTCAACAATGACGAAATTATTTCGTTAACGCTCCTTTTTTCATAACGATAACGAAAACTGACGAGTTAAACATGGATCTTTGATGACTAAAACATGAAGAGCTAAAGTTTGGAGTTTTTGTCAATGAGACAAGACTAAATAAAAAATATCAGGTCGTCGCCCAGACGTTTCAACTGCATCATCGTGCTGTAATCTGTTAAGCAGTGTCACCCATGCAAAACTACGTCCTGTTTGATCCTGCCCCACCTGCCACGTAGCACATGCTGCAGGAACACAGATTGATTTTTGCAGCAGCGGCAGGGTCTCAGAAAATAACAGAGAATGGTCCGGTACTGTACGCTGAACTCTGACAAACTCTGCTGTGATCTTCAATCTATGCTTGTGTACAGCTCAGAGTCTGCACTTCACGCTCCACTCTAATGGTTCGATCTCAGCACTATTCCTCTTCCATCGCTATTTAATAAACTATGTGGCTGATCATTCTCTGCCTAGCGTAAAACAAAACCTTTTCTCTAACTATCAATTTTTTATTTCTTTTAACTCACAAGAGGTGATACTAAACATTGTTTAATTTCTACCAAAAAAAGAATCTCTAAATTATATCCAAATAAAATATTTTATTGCAGTTTGTTTATTTCTGGATAAAGAGCCAGATGAAAAGGTACATAGATAATTGAATATTTCTCTCTCATTGTTCTTTTTTCTAACTATTTAAGAATGATGTAAATGTTTCCTTGTATTGTCATTAAAACTTTTTTTCTGTTTCCTTTAAATATTTCAACATTTTAGTTAGCATATTCGTTCATTTTAGGTCTGGATTGCCATTGCATTACAAGGCAATTATGTAGGTTCTCTCTGCATTTTTTAAAATTTCATAACCCTGTGAATTTAAAGGAAATAACATAGAACCCGTTGTTATTTTCCTTTTTTGAAGCAATTGAGATTTTATTGATTTGTGTGTAATGCATAATTCATAGTAGATCAGGAAGTGTTTGCTTTGAGATGGAAACGTCGTATGTCTAAAACCATTCCCTCATTGTACATATTGTTAGATTGTGTGTCTGCTATATTAACTTATAGGATGTGTTGAACTAGATCTGCTATATTCACAACTTTAGTGAGACATTTTTGTATAAAGTAGGGCATAAATTCATAAAAAAAAAAACTAAGCATGCTTTTAGCATCAGTGGGGTGAGAAAAACTTCCTTTTAAAAGGAAGAAACCTCCAGCAGAAACAGGCTGAGTGTGAGCAGCCATCTGCTGAGGCCGATTGGGGTTCAAGGAGACAGAAGCAGAGATACAAAAGGCAAATGTAAAAGGCCGGTCCGTCCAGGAAACACACAGCCAGGCAGATGAGCTTGAAACCAGCTCCCATGGCAGAGGATGAATAGAGCACATCCAGCCAGTTACAGTCAGAGGAAAAGGACTACAGTGAAAAAACAGGCTGATCGCAAACAGCTATAAATGTATGTTCTGTCTGTCTTAGAACATTTATACGGAAATAAAGATTTTAATAAAGTGTCAAAGGTTTTTTGCTTTTTAACTTAAATCTGATAGTTTCTAATAATATTGAATTATAGCAAGTTGATTGGTGCAGGTCTACACCAATGAACTTGATATAAGTTAATGCTATGCAACTTATTGATGCTAATATTTCTTAATCCCTTAAACATTGGTTTCCCACATTAATAAAAACAAGTGGCTGTATATTAAATCAGGTTTCAGTTTTTATTCTTTATTGGTAAATAATTTGTAATCTAAATAAAAAAAATATTTGCAACATATCTTCTGAAGCATCAATATAGTCTGCTTCAAAGACACCCCATTTAATAAATCGTGATTAGAATAAAAAAAAAATAAGACATATGAATCTATAATTGCAATTTAATGAAATTCTATCATAAAAAATTGCACAATATACATTAACATCAAAAGTAAAAGGAAAAAATACATAAACAGACATAAAAGTGCATAGAAATAGTGCTGAAACATGTATAACAAAATCATTTATTTTATTGATTAAATATATCTGAATCAAAGGAGGAGAAGTGTTGGTTTTTAAATGAACATGGTTAATGATAAAACAGAAATTAGAAATAGGAAACTTGATTGCTTATGAACAGCAGAGGAAGTTGTCGTTGGAGCTATAGTTGTGGCAGAATCAGCTGTAATGGCTGTTGGAACAACTG